>NW_012115600.1:254466-258051 GCF_000951035.1 Colobus angolensis palliatus
GGCGTGATAGGCCTGGTGTCCTAGGGGCCATTTGTGTACCTTGTGGCCGTGTTAACATGGCCTGGGGGAAAGAAAGCTCTCCCGTCATGTGGAGTCTCATTCCTAAACCCTCCTTCCCAGGGCGCGAGTGTAGGGCAGGGTTTCAGAGCACAGGCTTTGGTGTCCAGCCTGGGTACATCCAGCCGTCCTGCTGTCTAACTGTGACATTGTGTGAGATGCTTACCCTCTCTGAGCTCCCTCCTCCTGGCCCCCAACTTTATTATAAAATGGAGAAATGATTGTGCTTACCCTACAGAATTGTAGTATGATTTAAAAGTCTGGAATTAATGTATTTAATGTAGAAAATTTTAGCTTTTATTAGTAAAAATTTTTTGCATGCAAGTCAACTATTCCCTGCATTATCTGGCACTAAAGAGAATGTTCATTCCTGTATCTTTATGTAGTCTCTCTTTTTCCTCTCTGAATCCTTAGGGGATCCTTATAACACCCACTTTTCATTTATCTCTTGAATCTCAACTGCTCCCAAAGTACAAAGTGCTGAGCAGATAGCTGTAAAATAAACTAAACCTTTCTCGGTGAACAGCTGGAAATGTCACATTGCTGGCAGCCAACAAGGAAACAAGAACAGGAGACCCGGATGGGATGTACATGATTTCTGCAGGAAGCACCCAGTGTTTAAGACGGGGGGAGGTGCATTAGATCCCACAGGCCTGATGCTGCAGAGAGCAGGGGAGTTGGGGAGGTTCTGTGCTCACTCCTCCTGGAGCAGTTCTGGAGGAGCACAGATGGACCCTTGTTCAGAGCTCGCAAGTGAGTTCAGGAAGGAACGCTCCCCTGCCTAAATGCTGTCTTTGGAGAGCAGGGCTGGAGCTGCCCGTGTCATATTTTGGGCAGTAGTCCCAAGAGTGTCCCAGCCAGCTGCAGTGGGTAATTGTAACCTACAGTTGGACCCCAGCCACAAAGTTGAAGGTATGCAGAGGTGAAGTGCTGCTGCAGGTTGGGTGGGATGGAGCAGAGGTAGGAAGTGGGCCGAGGGTTCCCTCGGTGATCTTCTGGGCCAGGCTGGCTGGAAGGACTCAGCAGCACAGTAGAAAAGACACGGGCTTGGGAGCTTCCCAGCTCCACGTCTTACTAGACAGATGACCTTGGGCGAGTTTTTCCTGACAGTGACTGTGAGAAGAAAGTTAACATTTGTAAAATATCTGACAGAGTATAGACGCTTCGTAGATGATGGCTGTTCGTGTTTATAATATTTTACAAGGGCCTGGAGGAAGAGCCAGGGCAGAGGAGAGCTGGAAAGGAGGTGCCTAATGTATCCTAGATACAGGGTCTGGAACCCAGTGCAGGGGGTCTCCAAAACCAGGATAAGAGGAAGCATAAATCCGGAGACCCCCAGCCCAGACCAAAGTGAACAGTGATCTGAGGGGAACAGGATCTCCCCGTGTTGGTACAGGGACTCTCAGCTGTTTGGCACTACAGCAGAGGGGTCACATCTGAGTAAAGGCAGAAACCTGGGCATGTTGGGTGGGGACACATCCAGTGAGAGCAAAGGAAATGGAAAAACTAAGTCCGCAGTGATTTTTGGCCTCTCTGCCTCTTTAGTGTTTACTGTCTGTCCTTTTCTCCTTAGGCTTATGCTCAGGATATGTTTGGAATGAAAGGGAAAAGGGGCTTGTGGCGCCATGCAGACGTGCCCTAGACCAGGATCTTTACTCTTCATTAAGAGATGAAGAGGTTGTAAGGACGTGGACATAGAAACCAAGTTCATGTTCTCGGGAATGTTCTGCAGGCTTTTCTACATGCATCTGTCCTGCCTTTTGGCCTTTCACCCAGGGCAGGTGTAGGTCCCATGCCCACCAAGACCTCTGTATCTCCTACGCATACTCAGACTGGACAGTACTCAGTGGATGCTTAGCAGATGCTGCCGACTGCTAGAGACGGGGACTCTGACCTTGGACTCGCTCTTCCGAGGATAAAGGAGCTGCTTCCTATTCTGTAGCTCTGCACCACATGTTCAGTGTGAGCTGTTTCTAGCCAGTCGAGGAATACGCTATTATTCCATCTACTCTCCATCCACCTCATGTCTGCAACCTTGTGAGGCAGAGAGAGCCAGCACTTGGCGGGGTTGCGTGTGCTGCTAGAATTCTGAGCTCCATCGTGGAGAAAGAACTTCCCCAGCTTTCCCTGTCGCTCTCTAAATCTGTATTCTGCAATGTCCCAAATCCATCTACTACACAATGGAAACCCTAGGTATGCAGTTGTGTATTTTTGCCTTAATCCTCACACAGCTTCATCTCATTTGAGATTCTAGCCAGTATGAGGACAGGGACCACATCCTATTTACTGCCTTGGTTTCTCTGAGAGTTAGGGGTGCTGGGTTGGGCACACAGAGGCTCTGCCAGAACCAAGCGGTACCCCTCTTGCTTACTTTCATTTCTCGGCTCTGGGAGAACCCAACTTCCACATTTTATTCTGGTCAGTGAGGCTATACCCCAAGTTACCCGTGGGCTGGTCTGTCAGAACATCCTCCTCTCTTTGTCCTCTGAGAAGAGATTAGCAGAAGGCCAAGAGCAGCCAGCCGGGCCCCACCACTCCAGCTGCTCTGATCAAACACCATTCCTGCCGCTGCTTCTAGCTCTGGCTCCCCCAGCGCAGGCCAGAAACAGCTGATCAAACACGTCAGGGCAAGGTCAGTCCAGGGACCCACAGTCCCCTCCAGGGGAGATTTCACAGTCCTGCCATCAGAAAAATGGGCAGGGGATGGGGAAGGGAGCTTGTGGGGCTGGCACAGGAGCAAACAGCTTTTCATGTTGTTTAAGGTTGAAACACCTGTACTCCATGCAGGGTCCACACCAAGCCAGCATTTTCAGAAAGGCAGGGCTGGAGCTGAGGAGACGGGAGCAGTGTGTGCACGTATGAGTATGTGGGGGTGAGAGAGATGTCAAGAGCGCATGTGGGTTTGGGAGCATGGGATTATTAGGTTGTCACAGGATGACTTAAGATCCTCCCTCGCTAAACTGCGACCCCTTCAAGGGCACGGACTGTGCATTATCCTCGTTCTCTCTCTTACATGCACACGTGTGTACCCAGTAGTTAGCCTGGCACATCAGGTGCCTGATTGCGCAGGTGTGTTAGACCTGAAGTTCTGGGACTCGGTAAGGTCCTGTTACCGGGCTAAAATGGTGCCTGGCTCCCGCTCCTGCGGGACTCATCAGCCAGGTAAGGATTATATATGAGAAACGGGTACCAAAAACACCCATGCCTGTCCAGACTCAAGACCCAAAGATCCCAGCGCCTACAAATTCTGTGGGGGTTTTGGTTGGTTGGTTGATTTGTTGGTCTTTTTCATGGGTATGGGAAGGAAGAGGAGGATTAATATATTTTAGAAATAGGCCAAGTGTGGTGGCTCATGCCTGTAATCCCAGCACTTTGGGAAGCCAAGGCAGGTGGATCATCTGAGGTCAGGAGTTTGAGACCAGCCTGGCGAACGTACTGAAACCCCATCTCTACTAATATATAAAATCAGCCGGACATGGTGGTACATACCTGTAGTCCTAGCCACTTGGGAGGCTGAGTCAGGAGAAT
>NW_012115600.1:258661-266069 GCF_000951035.1 Colobus angolensis palliatus
TATTACAGATGAGGAAACCAACACCAGAGAGGTGAAGTCACTATATAGCAAGAGAGCAGCAGCAGAGCTGGGATCCGAACCCAGCTGTCTGACTCCAGAGTCTGCTCTTAAATCCCTTCCTCTTTTTAAGCATTTCTTGTTTAATACCTAATCAGCCAGAAAATGTGGCTTATCCCCACTTCCCATGCCTTCAGCAGCCTTGCTGTCATACCTGGACTGTCGTCATAGAGCCGAGGACTCCACCTGCTCTCCTTTCCCGTCCCCACGTCCATCCTGCCTGAGACAGCCAGGCAGGCCTAAAACTCTGCTTTTATCAGCCAGAAATGTGTCCAGGAGCACAGGGTCATGTCCTTTGTCTTGTGTGGGATCAGTGGCCTGGGTCCTGTCACTTTTTTGAACCCCTATGTTCTTCAGTTTCACCAGTCCTCAGTTGACACTTGACAGCTCACTTGGGGCTCTTCCTTGAGATGCAGGACAGTCAGAGATCCTGGCGCTCAGGAGACACGTCTCATGTAAGCAGGTAAGCAGCAGAATCAGGAGCAGGGCCGGGCTCTGCGGAGGCCTGAGACCTGCGCTTCTCCCACTGCTGTGGTGGCACTGTGGAGCCTGCCTGGAACAAGCCCCTCCAGCCCAGGGGGCGCATCGTCAATGCAGGGGGCCTCCTGGACCTCACGCTCCCCAGCAGCTTGGGCCATGTGGCCCCAGTGGAGTTCGTGTCTTGTTCTGGCATCAGCAGAACGGGTTGTCTTTTTTGTTTTTTAACTTTTAAGTTCAGGGATACACGTGTAGGTTTGTTATACAGTTAAACTCATGTCACAGGAGTTGGTTGTACAGATTATTTCATCACCCAGGCATTAAGCCTAGTACCTACGAGTTATTTTTCCTGACCATCTCCCTCCTCCCGCCCTACCCTCCAAAAGGCCTCAGTGTGTGTTATACCCCCTATGTGTCCATGTGCCCTCATCATTTAGCTCCCACTAACAAGTGAGAACATGTATTTATTTGGTTTTCTGTTCCTGTGTTAGTTTGCTAAGGATAATGGTCTCCAGCTCCATCCATGTCCCTGCAAACGACATGATATCGTTCTTTTTTATGGCTGAAGAGAGGTTGTCTTACCCATATGGTGTCCCCATTTCTGTCCCAAGCAGTGGTCAGTTAACTTGGAGCAGTAGAGGCCTCACCTGGTAGGAGCAGGGCTGTATGGCAGGTGGAGCACGGAAAGAGAGGAGGTGGCAAATGTGTGACCCCCCTGGCCTGCCCTCCCTTTTGCATGGATAATGGTAGTCCCATAAGGCCTTATTCTGGAATCACACACTGCTATTTTTAGATACTTTCATATACATTATTTCTTTTGATCCTTACAGTCACTTGAAAGTTTAGAGTAGGTATCTTTATTGTTACCTCTTTTTACAGGAAAGGGATTCAGACAGTACAAGACCTCAGCCTGAGACGCAAGGCTTCTCCGCTAGTGAGAGGTGGAATTGGAGTCCAGGTTTTTGACACCAAACACAGGCTTTTCTCCACCTCGCCGTGCTGCCTGTTACACTTCCCTGCATTTCACAGCATTTCAGTCATTTACATGCTTGGTTCTGGCAGCAGTGCTCTGAGGCTGGAGGGGCGTGGATGATTATTTTGCAGATGAAGAAATCGAGGTTTCAGGACAGTTGGTTGTTCTGTCACATGGCGAGTCAGTAGCAGAACTGCAGTGAGAACAGCTGGACCCAGCATTACATCCACTTGGCAAGGAGAAGTGCCTCTTAGGCCATGCAAGTGAGGAGACTCTGGCACAGCCCAAGTCCTAGCAGCAAGGGTGGGTGAGAGCTGCCATTTGTTGACCTCTGCCCTGGGCCAGAGGGTGTGTGTACCTCATCCCCAACACAGGTGCCACACCCACAGTCACTGGCTGGTAGGACTCTGTGATGGCGACAGTGGTCCATTCTGCACTGTCCACTGTGGGAGCCACTAGTCATGTGTGACTGTTGGGCACTTCAGATGTGGCTAGTGCACCTGAGGAACCATAGTTTTAATTTAAATAGTCCCATGTAGCTTCGTGGCTGCTGTTATTGGACAGCGTAGAACTAGATGAAGGCTCAGGGGGTTGAGGGTCACACAGGAGGTAGCTGAGTCCAGATTCAAGTTTGGGTCTGTGAGATTGCAAAGCCTGTGGCACTTCCACTGGTGCCCTGTGTTGGGAGGGAGATGTGCGCGAGTGGCGGACATTGGCTGCGAGGTTCAGAAGGCTTCATTTCATTTCGTGAAGGCTGCCCCTCGCTCCCTGGCTATGCGCTCGGACAGCCACGTCACCGCTGTACCCTCCTGCGTCTTCATCCTCATTGGTGCTGATGCTGTTGTATTGACCACCTGTCACCCCCAGGCTGGGTGCCAGGGGCTCTACCTCCATCAGGACTGAGCCTGATACTGAATCTACAATAACACCTACTGTAACCCCATTTCACGGAGTCAGTAGAGGCTCAAAAAGATTGAGAAACTTGCCCAAGGTCACCAGCTTTTACTGGAAGGGTCACATTGGCATAAATACAAAATACCCTAGTTTTGCTCGTGTTTCTCACCAGCTCCAGACCAGAGCTAAAGCGAAATTAGAAAGCGCCACAGAGGTAGCCGGGAAGCCCTCCCACTCCCCAACACACACCTTGCTGGCCCCTATCTTTGAGAAGACAGCGTTGTACTGAGCGTGCTGTCTGAGCACAGCCACTACTCCCAGAGAGTGGACAGAGGGCCGGGCACGCCACTCCTGGGGGGCAGCCTCGCCTGTGTATTTGCAGCTTTCTCACAACTATTCTAGAAAGCACTTGCTTGAAGCAAACATTTTTTTAAAAAGCACACATAATCTTAACTACGATTTTTGTTTCATCATGGAACAAGATGTGTTAGTTCCAGCACACTTACTATGCAAGTCATGAGAAGACGCAATTCATCGTCACTTGTGAGCTGTGTGACCTTGGTCGAGTCTCTTCGGCCCCACCCCCGCAGGTGGATTAGATAACCTCCACGAGCCCTCCTCCAACGTTTCTGATTCCTTGGGTAGCGTGGGAAGTAGAGAAATCAGGGTTCTGGCTTGGATTGCCACTTTCACAGGGTGCGACTTACCTCTGAGCTTTGGGCTCCTTATCTGTAAGGATGCCATTCCCGTGGAGTGGGAGCACAGAGCAAAATCTGGCACAAGGAGAGCCTGGCGTAGGGCCGCCATGGGGCACATGCTCAGTGAAGGTCCTGATAACGCTTTTGTGCTGCATGCACAAGACCCAGCAATACCCCATGGCCGCATCTCAAGGAATAAAGAAAAGATGTTGGAAGAAGTCTCTGTCCTCAACTGGGAGGAGAAACATGTCCTCTTCGGGCCAAGATGGTGGCACCAGTGCTGAGAACGGCACCAAAGAGCCTCCTGTGATAGCTTTCACTGCAGGGTAGCCTTGCCCCCTCACCTTAGTGGGTGTGGGCTTTGGGGGCTGTGCCCACCACTGGCACAGCTGGGAGGATCTGGTAGGGACAGGAAACAAAAGCAGTTAGTCCTGGAAGAGGGAGATTTCCTAGAGCTGAGGGGAGGGCATGGCTCAAGAGAGGCGCAGAGCATGAGGATAGTGGCTCAGCCATCCCTGCCAGCCCTGGTCTGAAGCAAGCCTAGAGTCCAGGATAGCCCCCAGGCTGACAGTTGGGGATATGGAGTCAGATGGTCAAATGTCAACACTGTTGCTGCCAGGCACTGTGATTTTGAGCACGCTATTGATGCTCTATGAGCCTTCTTTTTCTCATCTGTGAAATGGGGAGGGTAGGGCGTAGAATGTAATACCCATGAAGGCCCTTGTGTGGTGCCAGGCCAGGGCAGGCTCAGTAGTGGTTATTAGCTTCCTGGGGCCTGAACCAGCTGTTAGAGGAGAAGGCTGTGCTTGATGCTCTGGCCTCTGGTATCCATGAGGCAGCAGAGAGGAGTGAGTCTGCTAGGAGCCCCACTGCTGATCTCGAGAAGGCTGTGACCACGGCGCAAACTGGGAGAGCCAGGGCCTGAGGTCTGGGGCTGCTGGCGTCCAGGTCTCTTGGGTTAGGCCTGGCTGGCCGGGTGATCAAGACCAGAATCCCAGGTTTGGGGAGGGCTTCCTCATCTGACCACTCAGAAGCCCTGAGGATAGGATCTCCTGGACACCGTGGGTCACCCCCATCTTCTGGTCAGAACCTTTCTCACAGGCCTTCCTGGGGGCTTGGACCTAGACTGCCAAGGGGGCAGGGGTCACAGAGCTTCAAGGTTCCCAACCTGGAACTGTGAGTACCCCCAGCCAAGCACACACACTCAGGGCTGTCCTTCTCCCCATCCACCAACCCACACCCTCTGCCAGCCTTTCCCACCCAGCTTCCCCTCTTCCTGCAAGCCCAGCCCAAATGTCTCCCACTGCAGAAAGTGACCTCTATGACCTCAGCCAGGGAGCCTTCCCTGGGCTCCTCCCATACTTTGTACAACCCATAGTATTGAGCATGTGGTCACGTGTGTTCATGTCTTTTTATTATTTTTTTTTGATAAAATAACGTAACATAAAATCTACCTTTTTAACCTTTTTTTTTTTTTTGGAGACAGAGTCTCGCTCTGTCGCCCAGGCTGGAGTGCAGTGGCCGGATCTCAGCTCACTGCAATCTCCGCCTCCTGGGTTCCCGCTATTCTCCTGCCTCAGCCTCCCGAGTAGCTGGGCCTACAGGCGCCCGTCACCACGCCCGGCTAGTTTTTTGTATTTTTTTTTTAGTAGAGACGGGGTTTCACTGTGTTAGCCAGGATGGTCTCGATCTCCTGACCTTGTGATCCGCCCGTCTCGGCCTCCCAAAGTGCTGGGATTACAGCACTTTGAGCCACCACGCCCGGCCTTAACCATTTTTAAGTGTCATGTTTAGTAGCATTACGTACATTCTCGCTGGTGCAACCACCATTACTACCTGTCTCCAGAACTTTTTCATCATTTCATACTGAAGCTCTGTATCCATCAAACATTCTCATTGCCCCAGAAAGAAGCTTCGTATCTGTTATCAGTCACTTCCTATTCTCTCCCCGAACCACCCCGACCCCGACCCCACCATGGCAACCAACATTCTACCTCCTGTCTCTAGGAAATTGAGTAGTCTAGGTGTATCATAGAAGTAGAATCATACAGTATTTGTGTTCGTGTCTTTTTTTCTTTTTTCTTTTTTGAGACAAGGTCTCTGTCGCCCACGCTGGAGTGCAGCGGTGCCATTGTGGCTCACTGCAGCCCCAGGCTCCCAGGCTCAAGTGATCCTCATGCCTCAGCTTCCTGTGTAGCTGGGACCACAGGTGGAGCCACCACGCTCAGCTAATTTTTTTTTAATTATTATTTTTAGTAGAGACGCAGTCACACTATGTTGCCCAGGCTGGTCTCGAACTGAGCTCAAGTGATCCACCTGCCTTGGTCTCCCAAAATGCTGGGATTATAGATGTGAGCCACTGCACCCAGCCTGTGTTCACGTCTTAATCCTCCACAGGACCTTGTGACTAGTGACTGAGCAAAAAGAGCAAATGACGAGGCAAAGAATGCTACCGCCATGCCTGAGACTTCCTGAGACAGGCAGAGTCCCCTGTGCCTTATGATTCATTCCCTTATGATGATGGCCAGACAGCATTGTAGATGTGGAGACCCCACAGTGAACAGAACAGACTGCAGTCCCTGCCTTTATGGAGCTCACAGTTGAGTTGAGACAGTAAAAACATATATAGTCTGCTAGATAATGGTGAACCCCAGGGAGAAAAATTAAATTGGGGGGCAGGGGGCAGACAGGAAGTACCAGGCAATGTTGCAATTCTAGGGTGGCCAGGAAAGGCCTCGCTGATTCAGTGACTTGAGTAAAGACCTACTGGCTTTGAGGGAGTGGCAGTATGAATGTCTAGGGGAGGATGTTCCTGGCAGAGGGACAGCCAGTGCAAAGGCCTGGAGGCGGGAACATGCACAGCCTGCTTGAGGATGCCTCGGAGGCCAGGGTGGCTGGAGCAGGGTGGGCATGGGAGAGGGTAGTGAGAGATCAAGTGAGAAAGTGGTCAGGGCCCAGAACATGCAGGGCCTTCTAGGTCGCTTTACGGCTGTGGCCAGTGAAGGGTTTTGAGCAGAGGTGCTGCAGCTGCTGTGCAGAGAATGAAGATAAGGTGGGAGTGGGGGGTGGTGCTGGGAGGTTACTTAAGGGGCCATTGCAATATCTCATCACAGCAGAATTTCATAAAAATGAAAATGAAGCCACAGCCAGAAAAAATTTCTGAGTGGCTCGTTTGTTAGCCAAGCAAGGAAAATGATGGTGTGGACACGGATGACAGTGAGGAGTGATCAAGTGACACCCACCGGGTCCGCAGATGGACTAGATGTGGGATTTAAGAAGAAAGAGGTTCAAGGATAATTCCCAATATTTTTGGTCTGAAAGTGGAAGCATGAAGTTGCCAGGTGCTTTGCTTTGCTTAGGACAACCTCAAGAAGGCAGGGAAGACAGAGCACACGGGGCATGTGGGCTGAACTCGAGAGCCTACTGCATGTCCAGGTGGAGAGGTGCGAGTCCGGACTCAGGTGGTGAGGTCACCCAGTCCACTGTTCCTTCGTTTTCTGGGATCTGGGCTGGCACCTGGCATCACCAGAGCTGCAGCTCAGACTCACTCCCTCCTCGACATGGGGCAGAGACCAGGTGTCACGATGTGCCCCTTCTTCGTCCATCCATCCATCCAGTGTGCCCTGCTCATCTCACCTATGTCGGGCACAGTACCAAATACAGGAATGAGTAAGACGTGGCCTCTCCCCTCCACAGGCCCACAGTCTGGTTACAAGTTCTCTACCCTCCTCCTCCGGCTTCTGCCCCTCATTCCTCCCTTGGCCTCTGTCCATCGGTAAAGCGTCTTTGGATCAGACAGTCCTTAAGTGCCCCACCAACTTGGCCCTCCCCTAACCTCAACTTGCCCATCCCCGCCCTCCTCTGGGCCAGGCCCCCACAGCCTGGGCAGAGCTGGGGGATGGATCTGTGTTGGCTTCCTGCTCCCAGAACACCCATCTGACCAACAAATGTACCCTGACAACAGTTTTGCTGTCTTCATCTTCCACTGAGAGGTGGTGAACTGTGGTGAAGCAATTAAGTCAACCTAGCAAATGAGGTTTGCAGTGCACAGGACTCATGAGTCAGTGACTGGGGTCAAGGCATGCACTCCCAAGGGGGCTGGCTATTGGGGGAAGAAAAATCTTGCTGTTTTTATTTATAAAGTAGATACATAGTACATACACAGATATGCTGTATGTCTGTAGTATTAAAATGTTTAGGGGAGGTCGGGCGTGGTGGCTCACTCCTGTAATCCCAGCACTTTGGGAGGCCAAGGCAGGTGGATCACTTGAGGTCAGGAGTTTGAGACCAGCCTGGGCAACATGGTGAA
>NW_012115600.1:266240-287785 GCF_000951035.1 Colobus angolensis palliatus
ACCACTGCACTCCAGCCTGGGCAACAGAGTGAGACTCTGTCTCAAAAAATAATAATAATAAATAAAATTAAAAATAAAAATGTTTAGGGGATAAAATGTCCTAAAAGGATCCCTGGGGAATAATACTGGGAAAAAATGGTGAGTAACACCACGTTAAGGGAAGGAGGGGAGGTTCAGGGCTGAGAGCCACACACATTTGGCCACAGTCCTGGTACTAGGGACAGAGGGGTGATCAAACTCAGAGACACTGCCCTTAAGAAGCTTACAATCTAGTGAGTGAGAGGCAATAAAACAGGCAATCATTATACCTAATGACAAGAGCCATGCCAGAGCCGGGGTAGGGAGGGAAGTGGAGTAGGGGAGGGGCTTCATATCAGGGAGGCTCCTGAGACTGGGCCAGGCAAGGGTGCAGCAGGTGAATTTAGATAGCTCGGGGAAAGCCAGCCCACTGACCCCAGCTCCCTGTCTAGACGCAGTCCACAGATGCCTCCATAGACTGATCCCCCCATAGACTGATCCCCTTGGGCAGGGTGGGGCACAGAGGGGGTTGAAGGGAAGCCTTCAAGTTCAGCTCAGTATACCTTCTCGCCAGTGCCTGGAAGATGCTGGAATCCCCCCATTAGAGCCTTGTCCCTCAACCTGAGAGATGTATCTTAATGGCAACCTGATAGAATGGAAAGAATTCTAGACCAGGTGCCAAAATGACAGAGTCTTGGTCCCAGCTATGCCCTTGATGTCTGGAGTATTCTGGGAGAGGCCAGCTCTCTCTCAGTCTCAACTCCCTACCTCTAAAATCCCTTCCCCCGCCCACTTCACATGGGGGTCGGGCAGGAGAGGCCCACAGACACCATCAGCCACAGCCTGTAGATCTGTGAGCTCACTCCCACCTGCGATGAGGGGCTTCTGCCCCATTTTACAGGTGAGGAGACTGAGGCATGGAGAAGTGAGTCACTTGCCCAAGGTCACACCTGTTGTAAGAGGGAGCCAGGATCGTATCCCAATGGCACTGATGGGGTGAGCGGGGAGAGGCGGGGGTGGTTCAGGGGAGGCGGACGTGTTGGCCCTACAGGCCCTCTGCTCAGCTCTCCCATGGGTGGCCCTGGGCTGTCCGTCTGAGAGCCACGATCCCTCGCTCTTCCAGAGGCTGTTTATAAGCAGAGCACGTGCTGAGGAGATGGGCTCAGTGGCAGCGGGGGGCCCTGGAGACCCTGAGCCGGGAAAGGGAAGGCCCATGGGGCCCTGGAGCTGTCTTCACAGGCCTTCAACTGTCAGAGGGATCTATTTAGGACACAGATCTGACCACACCGTGGCCCATCCTCACCCCCCACAGTGCCTGAGATGAAACCCTGGCAGCTTAGCCAGACAGTGCCCTCCGAGACCCGACCTCTTCAGCCTCGTCACTCACTCTCCCCTGCCTCGGACTTCACTCTCAGGTCGGCAGACTACCAGCAGCCTCCATCTTCCCACCAGCTCTGCCCGGTCCCATTCCTGGGGCAAGAAGGGAGCGCGGCCCTTCCTTCACTGAGCCTCTGCATGTGCTGTCCCCGTGCCAGAGGGCCCTTCCTTGGCCTTTTCCTGGCCAACACCTGCTGACACGTTGAGCCATGACTCAGATGTCACTTCCTCCAGGACGTCCTCCTGTGTGCTGCTTCTCCACCCCATCCTTCTCCTGATCCTTGAACTTAGGCTCCACTGCAGTCATCTGTGTCTGTCTCAGCAACACAGTCCGGGTCAGAGTCGGCATCTGGGTGTGGACTGCCCACATGGCTGCCCTCACAGGAAGGCCAGAGCAGCCAAGGCAAGTGCTGTTTTCCCCATTCAACAAGTGAAGCGATGGAGTCTTGGAGAGTAACTGGCCCAAGGTCATACAGGTATTAGGAGGTGGAGCAGGGGTTGAAGCCCTGAGTCTGGCATCAGAGCACTCATGGGGCAAGGTGAGTCTGAGGTCTGCAGTCTTTAGAGACCTTCACTGACACTGGGGTTCTCAGACATCACCTTCTCCAACAGCGTGGACAGAGCCCTCACTGTCCACACTCCCCACAACAGTCCCACGCCACTCCCCATCCTCCCACCGTCTTAGCCTTTTACAGAGCACTTAGCAGGATCGAAAGTTTTATAGGCTGGGTGGGGTGGCTCACGCCTGTAATCCCAGCACTTTGGGAGGCTGAGGCAGGTGGATTACTTGAAGTCAGGAGTTCGAGACCAGCATGGCCAACATGGCAAGACCCCATCTCTCCTAAAAATGCAAAAATTAGCCAGATACGATGGCATGTGTCTGTAATCCCAGCAACTTGGGAGGCTGAGGCATGAGAATCACTTGAACCCGAGAGGCAGAAGTTGCAGTGAACCGAGATTGAGCCGGGCAACAGGGACAGACTCTGTCTCAGAAAAAATAAAGTTTTATAAATGTCTTTACTCACTGACCTGTCTCTGAGAGCCCCACAGGGGCAGGGACCCGGCCCGCTTTGTTCACCATTCACTGTTTGGTTCCCAGTGCTTAGGCCAGTGTGATGCTCAATACATGTTTGCTGCACGAACGAGCATTGAGCACGTGCCTGGCAATGGCGAAGCACGGTCTGTCATCCTCTTGGTCGCCCCGGCCACTCGTGAGCTAGGCGTTCTGTACATTTTTTGGATGAGGAAGTGGAGCCCCAGAGAAGTTAAGGGCCTGGCTCAGGGTCACTGAGAAGTGGCTTGGTGGTCAGGTTTATCTGATTCCAAAGCTCACACCCTTAGACTCCGGGCCACTAATGAGGGTGCTACACCCAGCAAGGCTCACAGACTGGCCCGAAGTCACCCAGCCAGCTTCTGCTCAAGTCGGTGGCTTCGTTCTTCACACAGCTTTCCGCTGGGTCCCCCGAGGGCTTAGGCGTGGAGCAGGTCATATTTTTAGTACTTTCATTCTGCCTTTTATTAAGCCATGTAAGGGCTCTGCAGACTTCATAATTGTCCACAGTTCAGCTTTGCCTTTTTTTCCCCTTTGCAGTTTTTAAAATGAACACACTCCTTCAGCAGCTGCAGCATCATTAATTCTCTGCCCCCATCCTTGATGAGGCCTCAGGCTCGAGGTCAGGCTCCTCTGATGGCCCTGGCAGGAGCCTTTTCAAGCTCCTAATCCACTTGGCAGTTGTTTGAACTCTCAGAAATTATGCCTTCTCATCTTGTCCTAATGAACTCATAAGCCCGGTTAACGCCTTAGGAGATAGTGCTTGCTCTTCCTGGCTCTGTCCCTGAAAGAGAAACTCAAGCCTTCCAAACACTCCTTTCGCTTTCCCTTCTGGGCCTCAGTCTCCCCGCCTGTGCAGTGGAGGCTCGGAGTCTCTGGCATGGAAGGGCTCTTCCAGCTTAGACATTCCAGAACAGGGACAGTGCCATTCCCTAGAAATAGGTGAGCCACATGTGTCATTTAAAAAATTGCCTAATAGCCATATTAAAAGGGTAAAAGGAAGCAAGAGAAATTAATTTCAATAATGTATTTTATCTAGACTACCTATATTTCAAGCGCTCAGTGGCCACATGCGGCTGGTGGCTACCGTACTGGAGAATGCTGTTCTAGAATTCTTGTCTTGTTCTGCCCCCAGCCTTTCCTCTCACCCTTCCTGGGGCTGTGGGCTGCCCTCGTTCTCCCTGTCCCTACCCACCTGACTAAGTGCCAGCCTGGATGGCAGTTACAAAGCTGTGACACCAAGAGCTGGGCTCTGAGGGTGAGGGGTCCTGCTTGGCCGTGAAGGTACACGCAGCCTCCAGAAGGCTTCTCACCCTGCCCCGCGTGGGAGGAGGAGATGGAAGGGGAGAAGGGCACTGCCTCCCTCTTCGAAACCCCAGGAAAGGCAACATAATGGGGAAAATAGATCTCAGAACCTGGGTTCCATTTTGGGGGAGGAGGTGTCCCTTCAGCTCAGAATCCATCGAACCAGGTGCTGGGCTAAGCCCCTGGCACGAATCGTCTCATTTTATGCTCCCAAGGGTCCTGTGAAATGGGCCATATTCAAGGCTGAGCACAGTGGTTCACACTTGTAGTCCCAGCTACTCAGGAGGCTGAGTCGGGAGAATCACTTGGGCCCAGGAGTTAGAGGCTGCAGTGAGCTGTGACTTTGCTGCTGCACTCCAGCCTGGGCAACAGAGTAAGACCCTGTCTCAAAAAAAAAAAAAAAAAATCCAATTTGGGAGGCGGGGGGAGAGAAAATAATAAATAAATAAATATGTGCATTATTCAGATCCTGATTTTTACAGAGGAGGAAACTGAGGCTCAGGAAAAGGAGTGGCTCTTTTGCTTGTTCCTAGATCCTTCTTTCATTCAGTCACTCCCTTTCCTTCCTTCTTCCCAGCTGTGTGTGTATGTGTGTGTGTGTGTGTGTGCGTGTGTGTGTGTGTGTTACAGGGCATAGCAGGAGGGCTTCGTGGGAAATAAACTCCCTTCCCACATGCAGCCTTGGTTTCGGGCATTAGAGCTCCTGCCTGCAAACTGCCTGATGCCGGGGGTCAGGGTGGCGGGGAAACCCATGCTGAGCAGGACTCTGCAACAGCTGAACTGGGAGTGGGGCTGTGGGAGGGAACGGGGGCTGGAAGGTGGAACTTTCTTCCCCTACTGGATGCCCGGAGCCCAGGCCCCCTCACGGCCCTCTGGATCTTGCCCGTCTGGTTCCTGCTGGGATCCCAGGCTCCGCGCCCAGGGGACTGGCACTGAGCAGGTGCCCCTGCCGTCCTCATCCTGCTTCTCTGCCTCCCTCCCCTCCTGGCTCTTCTCCTGCTCCCCACGGACTTCCTCAAATCCCAGTCTCCGCCTCTGCCCTCCAGCTCCTTGCGGGTCCCTCTATCTGTCTGGGTCTCTCTTGCCCTCTCCCTCAGTCTAGCTTGACTGGTCAGTATCTTCTGGCCTCTCTCTGGCTACCTGTCTCTCTCTTTCTCTCTCTCTCCACACTTCTCTTGCCTTTTCTCCTCTGGCTCTTCTTCTCTTCCCATCTCCTTTCTCTGTTGCTGTGTCTCCCCAAGGCCCCCAACCTCACCCTCATGCTCTGACTCTCTCCTGACTTTCTCCTCTCTCTTCATCTCTCTCTCTTGCTCTCTCTCTCTCTCTCTCTCCATCTCTTTCTCTCTTTCCATCTCTCCATTTCTCTCTCTCCCCATCTCTCCCTCTTTCCTCCTCTCTCCATCTCTCTCTCCCCCCTCTCTCCATCTCTCTCCCTCTGTCTCCCTCTATCTCCATCTCTCTCCCCCACCTCCATCTATCTCTCCCCCTCTCCATCTGTCTCCTTCTGTCTCCCTCTGTCTCCATCTCTGTCTCCCCCTCTTCCTCTCCATGTCTCTCCATCTCTCTGTCCCCCTCGTCTCTCTCTCCATCTCTCTCTTTCTGTCCCTCTGCGTCTTCTCCCATGTCCCTCTCTCTCTCCATCTCTCTGTCCCTCCCTCTTTCCCTCCCTTTCTCTTCTCTCTCACTCCATCTCTCTCTTTTCCCCCTCTCTCCCTCTCTCTCCCCCCCGTCTCTTTCCCTCTCTCTCCATCCGTCTCTCTTTCTCTTTCTCCCTCTCTCCCCACTCCATCTCTTCTCCCTCCCCCATCTCTCTCTCCCTCTCCCTCCATCTCTCTCCCTCTCTCTCTCTTTGTCTTTCTCTCTCCCTCTCTCCCCCTCTCTCTCCTCCTGTCTCCATCTCTTTCTCATCTCTCTCTTTTTCTCTCTCTCCTCTGCTCTCTCTCCATCTCTCTCTCCACCCCTCTTTCTCTCTCCCTCTCTCTCTCCCTCTCTTCCCCTGCTCTGTCTCCCTCTCTCTCTCTCTCCCTCTTTCTTGTCCCTCTGCATCTGTTCCCATGTCCCTCTCCCTTCCACACCCCTCTCTCCCTGTCACTTGTTTGTGCCTCTCCTCCCCAGCTTCAGTGGCGCCCCACTCCTCGCTCCTCTCGGCCTCCCGCCTTTCCTCCTTGGGAAGGCAGGCGCCGCGGCAGCCAGCAAGAAGCCCCACTGGATGACAGCCGAGCCCAAGCGTCCCTCGGAGCTGTCACCGAGGAAATCACACACCAGCTCCTGAAATTCAAATTAGAGTTTTGCTGAAGCTGCTAAAACTCATCAAATACTATCTTTGAAGTCCTCTAGCAAGCTGGTCATTGCTCTTAAAAGAGTCCCTGTTGGAAATGAGATGGTAGAAGGAGGGTTCAGGCAGGGCCTCTATCCCGGGGCCTGGGAGTGGGGGCCCCTCCTCCCAACCACCCTCCCAGACATGCCCAGCACTGATGGTTACTGTCTGGGGGCTCCCTCAATGCAGGCTCTCTGGGTCGGCCCCCAGCCTCGCCAGGCCAAGATCCCACTGCTGCACAGAGAAAGGAGCTCTGGGGTAGAGGTCTGACTGAGCTCTGGGGTCAGACCCCAGCTTCCAGGTCCCCATCCCTCTGCTGCTGCCTAGCCTTGTGACCCAGGGCAACTGACTTCATCCTTCTAGGCCTCCTCTGCAAACTGGGATATGAGTATTTAGCCCTAGGGTGTAGTAAGGTATTGCATGAAAAGCACCCAGCACATCCTTGCTGCTCAATAAATGACCATTGTTTGTATCATAGTAACAGTTTCAACAACACATGCAGTCATTAATAATAACAGGCACAGCAAATACGTGTCAGGCATTGTTTTAGTTTGTTGTTTGTTTTGTGACAGAGTTTGGTCTGTCGCCCAGGCTGGAGTGCAGTGGTGTGATCTTGGCTGACTGCAACCTCCACCTCCCAGATTCAAGTGATTCTCCGCCTCAGCCTCCCAAGTAGCTGGGATTACAGGCGCATATCACCACACCTGGCTAATTTTTGTATTTTTTGGTAGAGACAGCATTTCACCATGTTGGCCAGGCTGGTCTCGAACTCCTGACCTCAAGTGATCTGCCTGCCTCAGCCTCCCAAAGTGCTGGGATTACAGGTGTGAGCCACCATGCCCAGCCAGACATTGTTTTAAGAGCTGTGTTCATATTAACTCATTCCATTCTCAGAACAACCCTATGAGGAAGCTACTCTTTAATTTTTGTAGAGATGAGGTTTTGCTGTGTTGGCCAGGCTGGTCTTGAACTCCTGGTCTCAAGTGATCCACCTCCCTGAGCCTCCCAAAGTGCTAGGATTGCAGGCATGAGCCACCGTGCCCAGCTGGAAGCTACTCTTATTATTCCCATTTTATAGATGAGAAAAATGGAGCCCAAGAAGGTAAGTAACTGGCTCGTGGTTCCTCCCCCACCTACCGTCTCCCCAGCCTCTTTTCCAGTCTCTCCTCTCGGGTTCCCAACCCCAGGCCTAGAGGTCTGTCCTGAGCCTGCCCTTTGCCAATTGCCTGCACTTAAATATTTTCTGGTCACCTCTGCCTACCCCTTCCAGGACCCTAACCCTATAGTTAGTCCCTTCCAAGGGGGCAGCCTGCCAGATGGGGCTGTCACCACATGGCCAGCCTGCCTGGAGTCTCCGTCCCTTCCAGCTGGGCCTGCCTGCTTTTCCCCCATCACCCGTCGCCCACCCTAGTCTGACCTTTTCCATCACAGATCATCCACTGGGGGTTTGGTCTTATTACAGGCTACCACCGGGCAGGGACAGGCAGTTTTCTACTCAGTAACTTAAAACATAAAAGTCCTCGACACCCTGCCTCCTATTATCTATGACTGAGGACTCCTGGAAAGGGCAAAGGTAACCCACACTGAGATGGGAGGATTGAGCCCTGCGGCCCTCGGGGACGTGAGGGGAAGGCCCGCTGTGTGTGGAAAAGGCGCCCAGGAGGGATTGGCTGGCATGGGTCCCACCCGACCCCGTGCCTGGCATCTTAGAAGGATGGCCCCCGAGCAAGCACGCCTGTGGCACAGTCGGTGGAGCACACCGTGAGAGTAGCTGCCCCACAGAGCGGCCCCAGCCCTAGAAATGACCCCACGTGTCAGGCCTCAGGTGGCTGCAGAGCCAGCGGGAAACCCCCCAGCCACCACTCAGTTTCAGCCAGCCATCCACAGGATGCTGCTATGACCAGGGCCTCTGCCAGAGCCTGCCAACTTTGAGCTGCCCTGGGGTCTTTCATTCACTCAGCAAGCCTGTGTGGATCCCCACCATGTGCCAGGCCAAGTCTTGGAGAAGTCACCACCCAGCCCCCTTCAAGTCCTCAGGGCCTGGAGAAGAGACACCACCCAGCATGGCTGTGCCACTGTGATGAGTTCTGTGATGTGGACATCCAGGAGGCTGAGGCAGCTCTAAGGACACCTGACCCAGATGGGGGAAGCAGGGAAGGCTGTGGAGACTTGAAGTTGGGGTCATTTGAAGTGGAGTTCACAGGCAAAGGGCCAGGGTGAGCAGGAGAGGAGTGCGCCAGCTGGGGCAGCAGCTGAGGGGAGCAGAGAGGCCTTGGTGGACAGGAGTGGGAAGTTCAGAGTGGTTCTTCCCTGGAGCTGGGGAGGCAGGAGCGGTGAGACCCTCAGCTGGAGAGAGTAGCAAGAACTGGGCCACGGGACTCTCTTGGCGGGGAATGGCCCTGAAGGGATTCCTGAATATTTCCTGAAGATAACTCTAAAAGGATTTGGTGGCTAAGTTCAGGCCTAAGAAACCTTCCCTGAGTCTCCACCACGTGCCCCAAACCTAGCGCTGTCTGAGCAAAAACGATTGCCCACAGAGGCAGCACCCCGCCCCACAGGGCCTCCTCAGCCCTGAGTGCACCACAGGCTTTGGGGTCCCACAGCTGCCAGGCCACCATCTCTGCCCAGACTGCGGGGACCACAGGCAGCCCACACCCACCCACCACTCGGTTCCAGCCAGCCATCCGCAGGATGTCTCTATGACCAGGGCAGGACAGGAACCTTTTCAGATAAGGAAACCGAGGCCCAAAGACAGGGAGGCCTTGGTCACACAGCAGTTAGCAGCAAGGCCAGGACCTGGAGCCTGAGCTTCCCATCTAGGGCTTTCTTTTTTTTTTTGAGACAGAGTTTCGCTCTTGTTGCCCAGGCTAGAGTGCAATGGCACTATCTCAGCTCACTGCAACCTCCGCCTCTTGGGTTCAAGCAATTCTCCTGCCTCAGCCTCCTGAGCAGCTGGGCTTACAGACCACCATACCCAGCTAATTTTGTATTTTTAGTAGAGACGGGGTTTCTCCATGTTGGTCAGGGTGATCTCAAACTCCCAACCTCAGGTTGAGACCCGCCCGCCTTGGCCTCCCAAAGTGTTGGGATTACAGGCGTGAGCCACCGCGCCCAGCCATCCAGGGCTTTCAACACAACCATGTGGAATTCAAATGAAGCCTGAGGGTCTTGTTTAGGGATTTTCACTGATGGCCAAGGCAACACGATGTACCATGGCAGCAAGCCCATGGCCCCTTGCCTGCTGTGCGCCAGGTGCGTGCTGCGTCCTCGGGGGCTATGCCAAGGAACAAGAGGAGAGCGGATATTAAATAGCATCCGACCAACATCAAAACCTTTTTGTAAGGATGCAGGGAATGAGCGAGTGCTACGCAAATATAAAGTGTAACGTGGAAGCGAGGAGGCCACGAGGGAAGGATGTCTGCTGTCCGCCCCCAGTATCCCGTCCCTAAGCCAAGGGGGCTGCGGCACCACCTCCCAGGCTTTCCCATCCTACCCTCTGTGCCGCTCACTGAGCCTGTGTAGGCACGCGCGCGTGTTCATGGCCCGCATGTGCACGTGTGATGAGCAGGAGCCGCTGACAAGTGCCCCAGGTGTATTTTGGGGGCCGTTAAAGCTCCGTATTTAATGGCTGGAGCCATAGTGGTCACGGCTGTCACCAAGGATTTCACGGGCTCCTTTACATCTTTAGCTTCCTTCTTCCTAGATGACTTTATCATCCCCAGCGCCCCCAGCCCCTAGGCAGTGATGGGGAGAGGAGGTGGGGCCAGAGCGCTGAGCTCCTGCACATTTGGGTTCACAAGCTCTGGTAGGGGGTCAGGCGCACAGAACAAGCCCAGGTGCAGACTGAGGGCAGGGTGGGGCCTCGGGCAGGGTCCAAGGTCAGAAACCCTTCTCTGAAACCACTCCACAGAGCCAGCGAGCTGGAGGCCGGGTGGGCCAAGAGGCTGGTTCCAAAGTGTGGATGGCAATCCAGGACCAGCAGGAGGTGGCATCTGAAAGCCAGGAGGTCATGAGTGGGGAAGGCCAGGAACTTTAGGGGCCAGCAGAGGGACTCGGAAGTGGAGGGGGGAGAACCAGAGAGAAGAGGGCTGTGAATCCTGACTGCATTCCCTAGGAAGCCACTCAAATCTGGGGCCTGGAGTAGTTGCTGGTGAGGGCTGGTCTCAGGCTAAAATCTGAACAGAGCTGGCATCCCCAGAACCTGCGAAGAGTCCCCAGGAAGCCAAGATATCCAGGGTGGGATGTGGGGCTAGGGTGCTGGCTAAGTCAGGATCCTTGAACTCAGCCACAGCAGCCACTTGCCTGCCTTTGAGCGCATCCTTCCCCTTACTGCTTCATTAAGGGGTGATCATGAGGCACTCCCACTTCGGTGGGTGAGATGAACAATCACATTTTCCACACTGAGGTCAGTGCCAGGATGGAATTAGGCAGTGTGGGCAAAACGCCTGGCACAGCCTACTCCCCCTGAGAGTCTTATTGCAGTGAGCTGTTATGATGATGGGATGACCAAGGGGTGAGGGCCAGGAGGTCTGGGGGGGGCACCCATCTAGACTTCAGGGGTTCAGTTCAGGGAAGGCTTCAAGGAGGAGGTGATATCCAAGCTGAGATCTGCAAAAGACGTAGAAATTAGGCCCTGGGCCAGGCGCAGTGGCTCAAGCCTGTAATCCCAACACTTTGGGAGGCCGAGACGGGAGGATCACGAGGTCAGGAGATCGAGACTATCCTGGCTAACATGGTGAAACCCTGTCTCTACTAAAAAAATACAAAAAACTAGCCGGGTGAGGTGGTGGGCGCCTGTAGTCCCAGCTACTTGGGAGGCTGAGGCAGGAGGATGGCATAAACCCAGGAGGCGGAGCTTGCAGTGAGCTGAGATCCGGCCACTGCACTCCAGCCTGGGCGACAGAGCGAGACTCCGTCTCAAAAAGAGAAAAAAAAGAAATTAGGCCCTGTGGGAAGTGGTGGGGTGAGGGGAGGGTGCCAGGCAGAAGGAGTAGCCCACGCCAAGCCCAGAGCAGAGAGGAGAGGACAGGAGTCCAAAATGCTGCGAGGAGCGAAGCAGAGGCCAGACCACTCAGGGCTTCGTTTCTCAGGCCACGTAGCCAGGGCTTCCTCCTAAGGCAGTGGGATCGCCGCAGGTGATGCCAAGGGAAGTATCTTGCTTTGGGAAGATGGCCCTGGCTGTGGTTGGTGGCAAAATTGGAGGTGGGGCACCTGGAGGCAGGAAGACCTCCGCTACAGAGGCAGTGACCAGGAGAGAGGGAAGTGATGGAGTTAACGAGGGGACAGATTCAACAGATGGGCTCAAACTAGAACAAGGCTGGTCCCTGGGCGATTTCTGGGGTTTATTGGGAGGAGGCATCAGAGAGGATGGGCCCCTGCCCATGAGGCCACAGGGGAGGCAGGCCGAGCCTAGGCGTGGGGCCAGACTGTCTCCACCTCAGCAGCAGTCCCTCCACAGCCCAAGGCGGGGGCCTGTCACCAGCAGCCCCAGGAAACATCCCCATGGAGATATGTCTGATGGACCTGCCACCACAGTGCCATCCCACCCGGCCGGCCGCCTTACCAGGTCATCTGTTTTCACCAGAAACGTCCTTCAGCCTCGCCTCAACTCCCAGCTCAGAGCCAGGGAGGGCGGGACATGCTGGACTGAGAAGCTGCCTTTCTTCCCAGAACAAATGACCTTGGGCTAGGGCCGACAACAGCTCGGCTGGGATCCAGACAGCCTGGGTCCCCAGAGCAGCCCTGGGTGCCGCAGTGGGGACGGAAATGGGCTCTCACGCTCTCTCGCACTCACATCCGAGGTAGTAACCCTGCATTTAGGACAAATCCAAATTAAACTAGACTCCCGAGAACTGCTCCTAGGAGGCCCCTGAATCGCATGGGTCTCCAGTGTCCAAGTGACCCTCTGTCTCCCTCCCAACAAACCTGCCCCAGGGAGTTCTCTGGCCAAGGGGACATATGCGGGCTGGAGAGTTCACATGTTAGTTCGGCTGCTTCCTGGCTGGGTGACCTTGGACAGGTTACTCCCCTGCTCTGAGACTCTGGGGAGCCTAATGATGTGATGGCCCAGCAGCCTTGGTGAGAGGTGAGTGGGGGAGGGGAATTGCAAAGCACCCAGCTCATGTTGGGTACTGCATAGATCACAGCCCCTTCCGGCTGCTGCTTTCCGCCCGCCCTGCTGGGGATCAGCACACAGACTCCCCTTCCCTCCTCCCGCCAAGGCTGACAGGTGAACAAACCCACAGCCTCGCTCCTTCTCCATAGTCTGCTTGCTCCATAGTGAGATAGCCCAAGGTAGCGGCCAGAGCCCCGGATAAGGAGCCAGGAGATTGGGTTCTGGTTCCAGATTTGCTGCTGGCTGTGCAACCTAGGAAGACGTCACCTTCCCTCTCTGGACCTGGCAATCACTCCCTTTGTCCTTCCATACACACCACGCCCACACCACTGTTCAGCTCTCCCTCCTTTGGAGCCTACAGTAAATTGTTCATTGCCAGGAAACGGTCTACATTAGTCTGTCTGAACCGTCAGATGAAGAGTGTCCACAGGGCAGGTGATGTGTCACCAGTACCTAGCACCCAGCACAGGTCCCCCACGCTGTCAGGCCTCAGAAAATGTGGGTGGATGGAATGGGATGGAGGTGGGACCGGGGTCTTCTTTGCCCATGTGACAGATGAGCACATGGGCCCAGGAGGCAGAGGAGGGGGACTTCCGAACGCAGGGCACTGGCACTGGGCTGGCGTTCCCTCCGTTCATTTGCAGCACTGGGGACTGAGGCCCAGATGTCCAGCAACCAAGATGGCCTAACACAGGGGCCAGAGCATCCCTTGTGTGGTACTGGCTGTGGTGACAATGGTGGCAGTGGCTGGGAAGGCGGCCGCTGTGGTGTCGGTGTGGGTGGCTCCGGTGCTGGCCATGACCCTGGCTCTGGCTCCTGAAATCAGACCTTCCCTGCAGTGATGGAGGCATCGCCCCTCCCATCACGCCCTCTGTCTCAGCAGCTTGAATGAAAATCAGACACAGATCTTTAGAGCTGCTCAGCATCTCAATACATTCGGTATTGGATATTACCAAGTCACTCTCCTGAAACCATTCCCCTGCTCGAGAGAGGTGCCCTCACCACCACCCACCCACTCACACCCACGCAACCCCCGCCCCCCACACACAAGTCACTGTCACCCAGGCACTGGCTTGCTCTCTTTCTCTCGCTCATCTCTCTCATACACACACACACACACACACACACACACACACACACGCTGTCTGTCCCTCCTTGTTCTGTCTGTCTCTCTAGAAAACAGTGGCATGCACGGAGTTCCTCCCATATGTGAGAATGCCAATGCATTGTCCCCCCAACGAGGCAGAGTGGTGATCCGGCTGTGTTTGAATATCAGGCACATTTACGCTCTTCTCTCTGATACCGAGCTGAGGCTTTCTCCCTCCTGCTCCCTGGGGACGGCCTGGGGGCTGAGCGGGGAGAGGCGGGCAAAGGGCCTGTGAAGCCCAAGGACCTACTCTGTGCCAGGCATCCTTTTAATCTTCACAACCCTAAAGGACAGGGGTTGGTGGCCCCATTTTACAGATCCGGACTGAGACTCAGAGAGGTAGAGTGAGCTCCCAAAGCCACACAGCACACAGGCAGGATCAGGCCTGGGGTTTTTATTAAACCAGGTATGACTCCAGAGCTCTTGGCTGCCTCCCAACAGTCTAGAGACTTTCCTCAGCTGCTTCCTGGGAGCCCTGTCACCCTGGCTGTCCCCAGGGAGGGCCTCTGCACCGCCCTGTGCTCACGCTTAGAAGTCAAGCCCAGCTTTGACCTGTGGGCTTGGCAGAACCTCCCTGCTCCACCCACTGAGATTTTGGCCTCTCCTCGGGGCCATGAGCTCCTTGACCTTCCCCATAGAAGTCTGAGGGGCCAGGGAAGGGTCAACCAACCCACCTGGTAACCCCCAAATCAATAACCCAGCACCCACGTGGCGCCAGCTCCATTCTCACTGCCGATCTGGCCCCTTGCCCAGGACTTCTCCATGTTCGGAGTCCTCACCCTGCTGCCTGGCCCCAGCTGTCTCACGACTATGTGCTTGGGCTTCGGGACCAAACAGATCTGAGTGTGAATCCTGACTCTGCCACTTAATAGCTGTGGCATCTTGGACACATCACATTCCCCCCTTCCGCCTGATCCCCATTTACATAGAGACAATGTCGGTAATAATAGAACTCGCTTCAAATGATTGTTATTAAGATTAATAAGAAGAGTGACTCTTCTGTCAGATTATCCTAGATGCAGAGAGCCCTTGGAGGCCCTGCCCCACGCTGAGCAACACCCCAGAGGGGTAACGTGATTTGCCTAAAGTCACACAGGCGGGCAGTGGCCAAGACAATCCAGCCTCAGTTCCAGGACTGGGCCAGGCCTCCAGGAAGAGCCAGGGCCTCCCTTCTGGAGGGCAACCTGCCGGCCGGGCACTGACAAGCTGGTGTCCAGTGAGAGCAGAAGGGGCCCCTGCTCCCCAGGAGGGTGGTGAGAATCAAGGAACCACTCGAGGAATCCAGGTAGGATTCCAGCCCCAGTCAAGAGTGCCGCTGAGATGGAAAAGGCTCTGGGACAGAGCTGACTTGGGCCGGAGGGTGGAGGGGGTCGGCGGCGGGTGGGATGGGTGGCTTTCCTGAGGACCGGCTGCCTGAGCCAAGCTGAAGGATGAGCGAGGGGTGGTGGGGAGGAGAGGCTGAAGAAGGGAGCAGCAGAGACAAAGGCCGTGTGTGAGGAGGGGCACAGTGCCTTCCAGAAAGCTTGGGGAGGGGCAGGCAGGGACTGGAGAGGTGGTAGGGGCCAGACCCCAGACCCCGCCCCTCCCTCCCTGCACGTGCAGGTGTGATAAAGATTTGGGTCTTTATCCAGAGAGAAGGATGGAAAGCTCTGCAAAAGCTCTAATCAGGTCAGAGGAGGGGAGGGCAGGGGCAGGGCTGACCATGACCTTGTGCACTGAATGGCTTCCTGGCTGCAGTGTGGCGAGCAGCTGGAAGGGGCCAGAGGGTGTGCACAGAGGCCAGGGATGCGGCCACCAGGGATTTGGACACTGTAGCTGTCCCCGTGAGAGGTGAGGGGGCTCAGAGCAGGCTGATGGCAGTGGAGATGGAGATCAGGCTGGAAGCATGGACACGCTCCAGACATGTCCAGGTGATATCAGCAGCAGGACTTGGGCTATCCTGGCCACGTGCTGGTGGAGAAGGAGGCACAGGGACAAAGCACAGTTTCCTGACTTGTACAGCTGGGCAGCCCGTGGTGCTGGGAGAAGCCCAGGGCGTCATCTATAGTAGGGGTAGGTGGTGTTTAAAGGGCTGTGGAGGTGACAATGGGCTGAGTAGGAACAGTGACGGAGGTGATCTTGGGCTGTGCAGGGACTGGGAGATGAGCAGGGTGGAGGGGAGACTGGGAGAGAAGGAAATGGGGAGCCGTGAGAACAGCAGTTTGCTGGAAGAGGAGGAGAGAGGGAGAAGCAGGGGAGAGAGGGAGGCTTTCGTTCTGGTTTGTTAGGACAGGACAGACTTGAACGTGAAGGATGGAGCAGCGCAGACCTCTGAGGCCCCTCCCCATCCAGTCATCTTTCCACTCCACTCTGCCGCTTGCTTAGTGGTTCCAAACTGTGGACGTGATTGATTATGTGTAAACAGCAGGAAGCAATTAGTCTGTGCATGCCTGGCCATTAATAAGCCTCTTATGTATTTAGAACAACACCTCCCTTACCCTTCAACCCGAGAACAAATGTCTGGAGAACCGCCAGGAATAAGCAGAAGAGACCTCTGGGCAGCTACACTATCGGCCCTAAGCTCACACACTACCTGAAAGGCAGTCGCTCACTTACAGCCGGTTGACTCTTACTCTACAAACAATTCTAACAAGCATTCCTTTTTATTTTCAAAGTCCAGAAGAGATTAGAAACCACAATGCAGGAGGCAGTTAGAAACTGTCAGAGGCAGGAGACTTGCAGCAGACAGAAGAGGCAGCTGACAGCCTGAGGGAGAAGGAAGAGATAGAAACGCATTCAAGCCTGAGCGTTTCATGGCAGGACAAATAAGTCCACCCCAGCCCCGTGGCCCCGAAGACACCTCTGTCTCATACTCCACAAGCAGGGGCTTGGACGAACTCATCTCTAGGTCTTTTTCCACATCAAGATTCAGTGATTCTTGGTTCATAGTGATGACTCTCAACTACTAAGAATAGGCTAAATTACATTCAGTACTTGACGCTTAAAAAGGACTTTTTTGGGCCAGGCGCGGTGGCTCACGCCTGTAATCCCAGCACTTTGGAAAGCCAAGGCAGGCGGATCACTTGAAGTCAGGAGTTCGAGACCAGCCTGGCCAACATGGTGAAGCCCCATCTCTACCAAAAATATAAAAAATTAGCCGGGTATGGTGGCACGCACCTATAATCCCAACTACTTGGGAGGCTGAGGCAGGATAATTGTTTAAACCCAGGAGGTGGAGGTTGCAGTGAGCCCAGATTGTGCCACTGCACTTCAGCATGGGCAACAAGAGCAAAACTCTGTCTCAAAAAAAAAAAAAAAAGGACTTTTTTGGAGATAATATTTTAAATTGCACATTTTAAGTTTTGGTGCCTTACAGTTTCTGAAGCATTCCCTTATGTGGAAGGGTGCTTTGTGATTGCCTATTTAATTATCCTGTTAGACAGAAATGCTGTGAGAACAAGGCCTGTGTCTGTGTGGCTCACTGTCCTCTTCCAGCACCTGGCACAGTGCCACAGGGGTTGCCCAGTGCACATTTGTTGAATGAATTCAGTAATAAATTAATATTACATACCAGGCACCATTCAATCAACAAATGTATTCTTACATCTAATTTCACCTATTTCTTTTTACTTTTTTTTTTTTTTTCTTTTTGAGATGGAGTCTCACTCTTATCACCTAGACTGGAGTGCAGTGGCATGATTTCGGCTCACTGCAACCTCCACCTCTTGGGTTCAAGTGATTCTCCTGTCTCAGCCTCCAGAGTAGCTGGGATTACAGATGCCCATTACCATGCCCAGCTAATTTTTGTTTTTTTTAGTAGAGATAGGGGTTTCACCATGTTGGCCAGGCTGGTCTTGAACTCTGGACCCCAGGTGATCCACCTGCTTTGGCCTCCCAAAGTGCTGGGATTACAGGTGTGAACCACTGTGCCCGGCCTTCTTTTTACTTTTTAATGTGATGCTGAACACATTATAAATTACATATGTGGCACACTACTGTCTTTCTATCAGACGGGGCAGTCTTAGACCCTTCTGCTCTGACTCTAGAGGCAAAGTACAAAGTTTAAACACATTCCCCATGGTCTGCGTGAAACTCTCCCACGCAACATAAGCTACTTCCTCACTTGTTTCTGGCTGGGAACACTTCAAGGGCAAGGTCAGATCTTAATTCCAAGGAACCGCAGCAGCAGCCCAGTGGAGTGCCAGCACCAAGCTCCATTCCCCTTGCAACTCCGGAAAACACCTGGAGAAGGCAGCTTACAGGTGGAAAAACAGAAGCCCTAAGCAGGAAAGCAACATGAGCCTCGTGTTAGGAATAGGGCTCTTCCGAGATCTCCAGTGACTCCACCTTCCAGCCAGAGGAGAGGAAGAGATTTAGATGCAAGTGTCCGGAATGCCCTGTCCCCTTTGACACCCCTCACAGAGTGAACCAAGGCTGCTCTGGGATGTGGGGTGGGGGTTTTGAGACAGCTTGGGTGGGCAACAAGAGATCCAGGCCGGGGGCAGGGTGGCTCAAGGATGGGCGAAGATTTAACCACTCACCTCTGCTCCGTCCTGACCCCTCCCACTCCTACACATCTGTCTTCTGCCAGAACATCTTTTCTACCTGGGCCTAAAATGGTACCCGGCCTAGTTGGACCACAAACCGCAGAGCCGCTGGGCTTCAGTCTCCTCCTCTAGCACGTAACCGTGCCTTCCAATCTTAGATCTCGTTATAGGTTTCCAAGCACGTTTGCATCTGTGAATTCACACTTCACAGCAACCCTGTGCGTTGTTGGCATTATCCTCATTTTGTAACTGGAGAAACTGAGGCCCAGAAAGGTGAAGCGAGGAGAGATACATCTGGGAGGGTCCGCACATAGGCGAGTCTTGTCTGATGTTCCTTGCAATTACTCTTCCCCCTCCCAGGAGAAGACATGGGTCAGGGAGGAGTCTGAAAGTGGGGAAGGACTGACTCAGAGGCCACCCTGCTCTGCCAAGCCCAGCTCTGCCAGCCGCTGCCCCTGGCTTACCTGTTTTGTAGAACAAGGTCCCGATGTGCTGATGGGAGAGGGAGAGCACTGTTCAGACTCACCTGTAGGGTTCAGGCCAAGCCCACTTGGCAGGTACAGCTAGCACACCTGAACAGCTATCCACCTGTCCTCTAACTCTAGCCATGCTCACCCGGCATACTTGGCCTGCGGAGTGTGGCCCTCTTGGATGGCTGCTCATTCAGTCATTGGGCAAACATTCCTGGAGCATCTACAGTGCACCAGGAGGACCCAGCGGGACCCAGCCAGGACCCTGCCGTGGACTCTGCCCTCAAGCAGTTCAGAATCCAGTTGGCGAGAAGAGACAAAAGAAGCCACAAGCATCAGGGATTCTGCCCACGCACCTCACAGGGCTTCCTGTCCGTCAGTCCTCTCAAATCTCATTGTGCTTCTCTTTAAAATGGGTGAAATCTCTGCATTGCGGGGATTCAATGAGAAAAGATGTGCCAAATCCAGCCTGGATGGTGTTCACAGCGCTGTGGTGGAGCTGGGGAAGATTTGCCCCAGCAGGGAACCTGCCCCAGTCCCCCTCTGAGGCTCTCCTCATAGCCCTGTACTGCTTGACCCTTCAGAGAGGATGGAAGGTTAAGTCAACAGATGCAAGGTCAACTGTCTTCCTATGGAACTGTGTTCCTATGGAACTGTCATGTCCCCAAGAGCCCGGTGAGACCACCTGCCCCTCTAGGAGTTTCTTCCTTCCCATTGGCAGATGGGCAAGTTGCCCCTTTGAAACCCAGAATAGCAAAGGGGAGGGGTGGGAGGGAGAGACCCCGGGGAAAGGGCACACCTGGGCTGGGGTATCCTGGGAGTTTCACAGGGGGCAGGGAGACAGCTGAAAGCATGTTGCTCTTAGCATTCCATGGAACACTGGCAAAATGAATTCCTTATTTTGCTAAAGAGCTTTGGAATATAGAGCAGACTCCTGACTCAGAACCATCCCTCATGCCCACCAAGTCCTTCAAGGACTCCTCAGGTCCAGAAAACCTGGCTTTCCTTCAGTTTCCTCACCTACAAAATGGGCAAAACCCAGATTTGGTTGACTTCACATACATTTGGGGATGCAGAACCCCAAACCCCAGCAAAGCCTGTCTCCACCAACAAATCTTTCTGCGAGCCTGGGATGGAGTAGGGAATGCCCAGGACTGCTTGTGACTGTGTTCTGCAAACTGTCTGCATTTCTTTTTTCTTTTTCTTTTCTTTTTTGAGATGGGGTCTTGCTGTGTCTCCCTGGCGGGAATACAATGGCACAATCACGGCTCACTAATGGCTCGCTGCAGCCTCAGCCTCCCAAGCAATCCTCCTGCTTCAGCCTCCTGAGTAGCTGGGGCCACAGGTGTGCACCACCACACCCAGCTAATTTTAAAAAATTTTTTGTTGAGATGAGGTCTTGCCATGTTGCTCAGATTGGTCTCAAATTCCTAGGCTCAAGCGATCCCCCTGCCTCTGCCTCCCAAAGTGCTGGGATTACAGGCGTGAGCCACCATGCCTTGCCTTGTCTGCATTTTTCTGCCTCTCCTCTGCCCACTTCTCTGACACTCCAGGAGTGAATTCCCAGCCATGGATTCTTCTATCTGATGAGCCTTGAATCACAGCCCAGAGGTCTGTGGGCTATAGCCACTCCACTCACAGGTCTGCCCACACTACGGTGTTATTAAAATGTTTACATTAGCTGCCAAACTTAAAAATCAAGAGGTATCACATAAAAGTTCCAGATAGACAACTTGTTCCTGAAAATGCAGAAAACGGCACACGTTTCCACCAGCAATGTTGGCTGGATCTGGGTACACTCTCCTAGCAGGCTCCGTGAAGGTGCCTGCCTTTCTCATGTAGGCATTTGAGTTTGCCACTCTGGGTCTAGTCCAATCTGCTTTGTACTCACCTGCCTTCTTACAGCATATCTGAACAATTTCAGCTAGTATCTGCTTAAATGCCTCTGGTCACAGGAGGCTCACTACATTAGTGAGGCAATCCACCTGAGCTGCGAGGAAGGGGCTCCTATGGAACTGTCTTCCCCCTTTCTGTAAGAAAAAAAAAGACACAGAGGAAAGAAATGGGCATTGGAGCCAAGCAGCTGTGGATCTGAGTACCTCTCTGGCATTCAACCAGCTGCGTGATCTAAGGCAAATGATGGCCTGAGTTTTTGTTTCCTTAAGTGTGTCACCCCTGCAGGGCTGTGTGAGGCTTAAACTGGAGCGAGTTTATAAAGCCCCTAGAGCAGGGTCTGACTCAAGGTACGTGTTCCCCAAATGGCCTTTCTCATCCTAGGTAACTTCCAGCCATGGCTCCAACTCCCCACGGTGACCACGGGAGCTGGGAGCGAAGGAAGAAGGGGCTGGACGATGGTCTGTGCCAGACGGCAGTGGGAAGAGATCAGGCACTTGCTCCCGTGGGCATCCACCCTCTCAGCAGGCTGCAGGTATCTTGCATGCTTCCCAGACTGCTTGGCCCACCAGGTGTGTGAGGGACTTGAGGGTGGTGGAGCAGGCCCCAGGATGTAGCCCTATATCCCTGTCCTCCCGTCACAGCCCAAAACCATCCCTGGGTGAGACCCCTATTCCTGGGGGATGGAACTGGAGACAGGGAAGATCAGGGGAGGGAAAAGCAGGGAATGATAGTCCGCCTCACTGGAGAACAGCTGTAATGACTGGCCACCTGGCTGTGCGCCCGGCTGTCTGTCAGGAGTTCCACCTGGGTCCTTTCACTTCTTACAACCACCCTAGGATATCGATACTGGTATTCTTGTTTTACAGACATGAAAGTTTAGACTCAGAGAGGTTAAGAAACCTGCCTAAGGCCACACAGCAGGACACTTGTCTTCCTGGTCCCTGAGCCTGCCCTCCTGACCACTGCAGTCTAAGGCCTCCCTAAAACCCCATGGTCCCTAAATGCCAAGTCGTTGGGGTGGGGAAAGGGAAAGACTTTTGGTTTTGGTGTTTTTTTGGTTTTTCACCTCAAAGTGCCTCGGAGCCCGTCTCTGAGCCTCTGCCCATGAACTAGTGTGCATCCATCGGAGTGTGTCACCACGCGAGGTACTCGGTGTTTGGGGTCATGTGTGCAGGAGCGAGCGTGCGGTGGATGTGCGGCCCGCGCCTGTGTCCACAGAGGGAATCCCTGGGTGGGTCTGGTCCTGGTGTCGCCGGGACGTCCCGATGGTGTCTTCGCGCACTGGGGCCCTGAGCGCACGTGCGCAGCGCGGGGCGCGCCCCC
>NW_012115600.1:288285-295638 GCF_000951035.1 Colobus angolensis palliatus
TCAACTTCCTTCGCATCGACCCTGAGCTCCAAGGCGGCTGGGATCCCTCGGTCCGGGGGGCAGGGGTGGCACCGCGGAAGAGAGCCGGGATTAAGGGACAGAGCGGTGGAGATGGGAACCCGCCAGCTTGAGGAAGAGGGACAGGTACTGGGGACTGGGGGACAGTGGGAAAGGACAGGAGACAGGACTGAGGGATGTGCAGCTGGGGACAGAAAACTGAGGGCCAGGGACAAGGGGACAGGACTGGACAGAAGACAAGAGAAGAGGTAAGGAGGAAAGGGTACAGTGAGATAGGGCAAGGAAGAGGGTTGGGGACAGAGAACGTGGGGGTAGGCACTACGGATGGAGAGACAGGAGAATGGAAGAGGAGGTTCAGAGGTCGGAAGGAAAAGGGGGTGGGGACGCATTGAGAGATAGGAGCCAGGCGCTGAGAAACGGGACCCCGGAGAGCAGGACGGGCTTTGAGGGGAGGCAGGAAGGAGGGGCAGGGAATGAGAGTCTGGGAGAGGGGTCAGGACCCGAGGGCCACAGTCTGGCGATGGGCTGGGGAGAAGAAGCGAGGGCAGGGAAGTTCCAACTGGAGGAGAGGCAGCTTCGTGGGCAGTGGGAGCGGCTTGGGGAGGAGAGGGCTGGGGGATGGGGAGGCCACAGAGAGACTGAGGTAGGCAGGCCCCAGACAGCAAAGTCTTGTCGGAGAAGGCTGGGATGGCAGGGTCACTCTGGGGCCCCGTGTGGGAGGAAGGATTGGGGTGGGAAGGTGCACTGAGTCGTTGGGACCCAAAAGGTCTGGGAAATGACTTCTGGTGGTGGGGAGACAAGAAAAGCTGAGAGGGAGCACCCAAGCCTCCCATCCACACACCCCTTAGCTCCCTGGAGACCCCAGCTCCATCCAGCTCAGGAGGTTTCCCTGGGTCCCACTCCCCACACCCCAATCCCTGCCCTGGTCCTCCTCTGTTCCCATAGCTCTGCCCCAAGGAAGCCAGAGCATCTCTGTGCAGGCTCCTGGGCTGACGATGTCCAGGGACCAGAGCTGGGTCCTCAACCCTGCCAGGATGAACTTCCAGGTGTGAGCAAACTCCGAGCTGGTGCTGCTCTTCCACGCCCAGACCGACCACAGATCTGCCCTTCACGCACAGCTCACCGAGGTCCCACCCTACGCACAAGCACACACACAGGCTACTTGGGATTCACACTTGTGACTCAGGCCTGTAGAGGCTCACATGTGTGGTCAGTCTCCCCACCCCACATAACATCCACAGCCACACACACAGAAATGAAGCCAGTACACATGAGCACAAACACACATGTACATGCACGTACAGATGCATGCACATGCAAATATGCAACTCTGTGTCCACATATATACATCACACCACATATGTAAGGAGCCCGTCGCTTGCATTCATGCCCATGGAAATGCATGTGCACCAACAAACACACACAGACACAGATAAAATCATAGTCTCCCGTGAGCCCAGGACCCAGCATGGAGGGGCATGGCAGGGTGGCCGAGAGCTGAGATGCCGGCAGAGCAGAGCCAGGTGGGTGTAACAAGAAGCAGGTTCCCAGGCACCGGGAGAGGTCTGGGTTTGGGGGGTGCTGGGGAGTAGGAAAGGGGGCAGGGTTGGAATCTAAGAGGTCTTGGGGCCCTGGGAGCTGCGCCTGAGAAGACGGCTTTCCGAGGGTGGGTGGAGGGAAGGGGGCAGTTTGTTTGCCCAGCAGGCTCTGAGGAGCCCTCCATCAAGGTGCTGGGAGTTGGGTGATGCACCCCCAACCCCCTGCCTCAACTCTCTTCTCTGGGGAGGAGCCATCACCCTCTGGAATCACAGGCTGGTAGCCCCAGAGCCCCCTGAAGAGGGGGCTTGGACCAGGCTCATGTGCCAAGGACAAACCATGGTTCTGGGGAGGGGACCTGTGCAGCGGGGGGGGGGCGGGGAGCAGCTGAGGAAGAGGCAGGGTCTAGAGAGAGAGAGGCAGGTGGGAAAGTCTGTGTCCCGGGTGAAGGGAGGCATAGCCCAAGGGCGAGAGTCCACGCCCTCTCCGATCAATGCAGCAGGGTACCCCACAGCCAGGCACAGGTTACTCACGCGAGTCAGACAGCCATGGGGTGGAGACCTAGGACCTGAGTCCCATGTGGCGCATCTGGGAGTCCTCTCCAGCACTGTCCCTGGGCTGGTCTAGAACAACCACTGCCAGCCGAGGAGACTGTTGGAACTCGGGAGCGGGGGCTCTGCTCCCAGCTGGGTCTAGCAAAGGTGACAGGACCTTAGCCTGGCCAAATACCCCTACACCAGCCACTCTCAGAGCCTTTGTTGGGGCACCCGTGGGCCCAGGAAGGGCCCTGCACCTGCAGAGATGTCCCCTGACCCCTGCCAGGCCCAAGGCCGCTTATTGCTCTCTGGTGTGGTTTGTCCTCCACTTTGAGGTGATCTCCAAGGCATTCAGAATCCTGGCTGACATCCCCTGGCCACCCCGAATTCTCCAGCCTCACCATCATGCGCTGTGTCCTCAGGGAATGTAAATCAATTTAAGTATTAGTCTCAGCGAAATGGAATGGGGGAAGGCGACAGTGCTGGAGAAAAAAAGAAATCGCATAATGCCTTCTACAGTCCAACAGGAACGGCTTAGGAGTTATCTGTGTTTCCCAGAGCAGGAGAGGGACCCGTTTGATCCCCCCCAGAACAGCCTGGGCAGATAGGCCTAGGAGGGATGCCTGTGGACATCTTTCAGATAAGGAAACTGAGGCAGAGGGGTTAAGTGCTTCGCTTCACTGAAGGGCCCTGGGAGACCATGGAGTCCAATCCCCCTGGTTTGTAAGCGGGGAGATGGGCCCACAGGGGAGAACTGGCTTCCCAGTCCGGCAGCGCAAGAGGCGGGAGAGAGGCCCCCTGCGGTGACCAGAGGGTCTGAATTCCCAAGGGGACCCAGACCCAGGCTGAGTGGGCCTAATGCTGGCGTTCTCTTCAGCCCTGATCAAACCTCCTATGGACTTGGGGCTTCCTTCAAGGGACACTCTGCGTTTTCATCCGTTCAAGGGGACATGGATAGGGAAGGTGGAGATGGAGACAGAGGAAGAGGAGGGAGGGGAGGGACAGAGAAGGGTCTGGAATGAATTGGAACAAACAGCCCTGGAATCCTATAGCCCTTCCTGAGTCCGATAGAATCGACTTTTGACTTATCTTTGGATTATCTGAGCCCCCTGGCTGGTTGATCAAGAATCAGCTGCAGATAAGGTGGGGCTTCCCCGGGGAGGGTAGGGCCTGGAGAGCGGTGTCTGCAGGCGCTGAAGTCCGCACGTTCCAGGGGGAGAACCCTAAGCGGTGGATATCCACTCGGTGGCTCCAGGGTAGGGGCAAGTCTGGGCTGCATCCAGGCCAGGTCACGGAAGGGGCCCAGTCACCCCGAGACCTGTGTCTGGGATGCGGGGTGGGGCGGGGGGGCCCATACGTGTCCTTCCCTCATCGTCTCCCCAAACTCGGCTTTGCTGGTCTGGGGGAAACTGCAGTGCAGCCCCCTCCCCCTCCCACCAGCCAGCAGGAGGAGAGAGCTTGCCTGACCCAGTTTTTTCCACATTGCCTGAGAGGGAGGGAGGGAGGGAGGCGGGAAGCCTTCTCTCTGCCTCTGCCCCTGGTGTGGGGCCGGCTTGGGGAGGGGGACGTCCCTCTGCGGACATTCGCTCTGTCCCCTGATCCCAGGTGGCCCCTGGGGACCCAGGGGGGAATGCAGGGAGGAGCACGGAGAACCCCTCCCTAGTTCTGGCAGCCCCACTCCAGCTGGCCTCCTCTAGGGTCCCTGACGGTGGGGTGGGGAGGGTGAGAGGCAGGAGAAAATCAGCAAATAAGAGCATCTTCACTCCAGCATTTCCTGAGGACACTTGTCCCTGTCTTTGAGGGGCAGGCTTAGAGCTATGCAAATCTCAGGCAGAAAGACACCCAGCCTCCCTGTGGGAAAGTTCCAGGAGGGCTCCATCTTTAACCCCCGTCACCTGCCCAAGCCCGCTGACTGGGGTGATTAAAAGCCCATGGCTGTTGGCTGGGAGAGGAGGTTCATGGAAGGCAGAGTGAAAGAGAAAGCTGTGGGACTCTGGAGTCAAGGGCCTCTCATACAGCAATCACCAGCTAATCAAAAGGAAGCAGAGAGGTGAAGGGACTTAACCAAGGACACACAGCAGTTAGAGACGGCTAAAGCCTGAGCCCTGATTTCTAAACAGCATAATGCATCTGTATCACCTTAAATGAAGGAGTGATCACAAGGGATGTGGAGAGAGGTGGGGGGCGAGGGACTTAGAGAAGGGAAACTAGTGTTGTTAAGGACCAGCCCTGGCTCCAGGCTTTACATACTTTCTTGACCCTCATCCCACCCTTAGGTACTATGAACCCGTTTTACAGATGCGTAAATTGAGGGTCACCTGCTAATAAGTAGCTGCCTTGAGACATGGGCCCAGGAATGTCTGACCCCCAAGATGGGCTCTTTTCCCTACCATGTTGAGCTTGCAGGCTCTCCTTTGCAGAGGGCCTGACTTAGAGTAACTTGCCCTTTGGACTAGTGCTCCTTTCCCGCCGTGGAGACTACCCAGAGGTTCTGCTTCTCGGGCCTGAGCATCCAGGGATGGTGATGGCCTGCAGTTGCTAAAGCAGGTGCTCTGAATGCCAGCCCTGCCAGCTACACCTGTGGGGCTCTTGGCATATTCCTGGACCTCCCTGAGGTTCAGTTCTTTTATCTGTAAAATGGAGATAATAATGGCCGCCTCTCAGGTTGTTGGACGGGGGCGCAGATGAGGCATCTCAAGCTCCCCTTGCAGATACTGGCACATAGTACGTGCTCACTAAGAGGCAGCTCTTACCCCCCAAGCCCCTCCACACCAGATGTGCACAGAGGACATGCTAGACGCCAGGCACCATGCTGGGGGAACAGGGTAATTTTACTAAGCTGGGGCCAGTCCTCCGATGGGAGGTATGACTTTGCAGCATGGACCTGGAATGCCATCATGGCTCCTGCAGGAGACAAGGGTCAGGTCATCGTCACAAAAGCCCTGTTGGACCGAAATCGTTATCACCCCATTTTACAGAGGAGGAAGCTGAGGCTCAGGGAGGTGAGGGGACTTGCCCAGGGACACACAGCTCCTAAGTGGCACAACTGGGATTTTGAGGCCTGCCAGCCTCAAGCCCACCTCTTAACTATCCCACTGGGCCGCCAACCAAGGATGTCTGGCACTTGGAACAGCTTGTGCTCTGGGAGTTCAGAATATTACTTTTTGGCCAAGAGGCTGAGAGGAAGGCTTCAGGGAAGAGAACTTAAACTGGGCCTTCAAGGAGAGGGGAAGAGAGAAAGGGCATTCAGGCAGAGGGACCCGTGTGAGCTGTGTGCTGGGGGCTGAGTGTGGACCAGTGTAGCTGGGTCAGGCTGCGCTTGAGGAGCTGGGGAGAGGTTACAGGGGCCTGATGCCCTCTTGTCTCCTGTTTTACAGTGAATTTGCTGGACACATCGACCATCCACGGGGACTGGGGCTGGCTCACGTATCCGGCTCATGGTGTAAGTGATGGGCAGTGGGGACAATGTCATCCCCCTGTGAGCAGAGAGAGGCGACCACTCACAGAGTCTGCATGAGATCGATCAAAGGAAGCAGAGGCCCAGAGAGGTCAAGAGACTTACCCAAGGGCACACAGCAGTTAGTGCTGCTGATCTCTGAACAGTTTAGTGCATCCAGACCCTTGAGATTACAGAACCAACCCTGGCAACAGATCCCTGATTCTTCAAGTCTGAGGCCCTAGGTCCGGGGATCCCCATGGCTGCATCCTACAGATTCATGAGGTGCCAGGCCAGGACTAAAGAAGGCCAGCCAGGCCTTCCTGCCTTCTGGGTTGCTCCCTCCCTCCCAGCTGCCCTGGCCTCACCAGTCCTCCGACCTCTGGAGTCTCTGCTTGTCTCTCTCCCCAAGTGGCCAGGTTCCCAGGCCTCCATGGTGACTCTGGACTCAGCCTTCAGGTTGCTGTGGGTAATGTGCTCACAGACCATGCCCCCATCCTCCTGGGGAGGAGCTGCAGTGAGCAGGCTGCACTGCCCCGTCCCTCTGCTTCTCTTCTCTGAATCCTGCGGGGGCAGGGCAGTAGAGTAGGAGTGAGCCCACGAGCCTGGTGAGATCTCGGCTCTGCCCTTGACAAGCAGGTGGCCTTGGGTCACCACTTCACCTCTCTGAGTCTCAGTTTCCCCATCTATAGAAAGGGACAAGCCTGTGACAACCTCCTAGGTCTACGGCAGGGCGAGAGCAGATGACGCAGTCTTGGCACTGAGTCTGGCACAGGGTGAGCCCTCAATGAACGTGGGCTTTTATGATAATCTTTAGCATTGTTACGTGTATTATCTCACACAGTTACCATCACATGAACTTCCTCTCACCAGGGTGCTCAGAAACACACACATGCACACACACGCATGCGTGTACACACACGTGCACACATCCCTGCCGCGGACACGAGCACATGGTGCATACCTGAGTTCTGTCATGTCCACGTTCAGCTTCTATGGCTGTGAGGACAGGGGGATAATAATATTAATGATGATGATGATCATGTCACCAACAGTTAACACTTATGAAGGGCCTTTCTTGACTTTGGGTAGAGATTTCATCTGGGCCTTTTGTGGGGGGCCTGTGGTTGGAAGTCTAGACATGGCCCCGCTCCTCTCTCTCTGGGTGTCTGGTCACCAGGCAGCAGTGAGCTGAGCCTGTTGTCAGCCCTCATGCACTGGGCTCCTGGGAGCTGGGAGCGGGCCACATGGCCCTGGCTCTCCAGGTCCCTGAGTCTGGAGAAAGCCCTCATCATCTGAGCCAGCAGGTGTGCCTTTACCTCGCAGCGTGTCAGTCCCCCGCTCTGTAAAACGCTCCTTGGTGTGGCTGTCTTCCCCGCGTGAGTGTGGTGTGGAAGGCTTTGGTGCAGCGAGCTGGCCGCAGTGTCAGGGTTCCACCTGTGAGGAGATGGGTCCTGGTTCCCCCCTCACTGCATGGCGGTTGGCTGAGTTGGCATTCCCCTGAGTCCCAGCAGCTAGGAGGGCACACCTGGGCCCTGGCTGGCTCCGGGGTATCTTTATCCTGCCCAGAGCATTGGACTTGGTGTTTAGGGTAGCGAGGAATTGTCAGGGTTTTCAGGAGGTGGGGAGCATGGCTGGCCTCGTGTTTTGGACGCTCACACTGGCAGTCGCAGGTGGGTTTTCGTGCAGGGCACTCTAAAGCATAGCTCAGCATTCTGGCATTGCATTCGCCAGTTAGAACAAATCAGGCAACTTCACTGAGCTCTGAGCAGGTCACAGGCATGATCTCATCACTCCCCACAACCAATCCTTGAGGTGGGTGCAGCC
>NW_012115600.1:295688-345780 GCF_000951035.1 Colobus angolensis palliatus
CTCTGTAAAACGCTCCTTGGTGTGGCTGTCTTCCCCGCGTGAGTGTGGTGTGGAAGGCTTTGGTGCAGCGAGCTGGCCGCCGTGTCAGGGTTCCACCCGTGAGGAGATGGGTCCTGGTTCCCCCCTCACTGCATGGCGGTTGGCTGAGTTGGCATTCCCCTGAGTCCCAGCAGCTAGGAGGGCGCGCCTGGGCCCTGGCTGGCTCCGGGGTGTCTTTATCCTGCCCAGAGCATCGGACTTGGTGTTTAGGGTAGCGAGGAATTGTCAGGGTTTTCAGCAGGTGGGGAGCATGGCTGGCCTCGTGTTTTGGACGCTCACACTGGCAGTCTCAGGTGGGTTTTCGCGCAGGGCGCTCTAAAGCATAGCTCAGCATTCTGGCATTGCATTCGCGAGTTAGAACAAATCAGGCAACTTCACTGAGCTCTGAGCAGGTCACAGGCATGATCTCATCACTCCCCACAACCAATCCTTGAGGTGGGTGCAGCCACCACACTTCACAGGTGAGGAAGCTGAGGCTCAGCGCAGTGAGGAGTAATTTGCCCATCATCAGGCAGGTTCCAGCTGATGGCAAGCTGGGACTTAAACTTGGGTCTCTCTGGGCCCAGAGCCTGTGGTGAGTCCCTTATGCCACCTTTGAACTGCAGGCAGTAAGGCCCACTCTGTGACCATTTCATGAGATGGGGAGGCAAGCCTGCACTCTCTGCTGAGCCAGGGACCACCTGCCATCGTCAGGGGGCCTGGAGACTGGGGTTTCTCGGAGAGGAGGGAAAGCCAGAATGACATGCCTGATTCCCAAACTCTAGACTTTGAACCTGTGCCAGGCTAGCAGGTGAAGCCTGCAGAGTTCCACATCCAGGAGGTCTGTGGAAGGGCCTGGGAATCTTCTGTTTAATAAGCTTTCCAGGGAGCCAGGCATGGTGGCCCACACCTGTAAGTGTAGCATTTTAGGAGGCTTGCTTGCGATCAGGAGTTTGAGACCAGCCTGGGCAACATAGTGAGACACTTTCTGTACAAAGATATTAAAATTAGCTGGGCGTGGTGGTGTGCGCTTGTGGTCCCAGCTACTCAGGAGGCTGAGGTAGGAGGATCGCTTGAGCCTGGGAGGTCGAGGCTCCAGTGAGTCACTGTACTCCAGCCTGGGTGACAGAGAGAGATCTTGTCTCAAAAAATAAAAATAAAAATCAGCTTTCCAGGTGATTCTCCTGCCCAGCTGGGAGGAGGAACCTCTGGAGATGGTCCTTGAGGTTCTATCCATCCCTCTGACTCTGGAGTCCATTCAGTAGCTTGAGGACAAGGGTCACCCAGGGCAGTCTCCAGCCTCAGAAATGTTACCCGATTGTCAGACAGGTGCAGAACCTGAAGGGCCAGGGCGCTGGGTCCTGATGAACGGGGGCTCCGCCTCCTATAGTCAGTGTGATTCAGGCAGATCACTTACTTCGTCTCCACCTCCTCATTTATAACATGGGGACAATCTTAGAACTGTTCCGTGCAGTGCCACCAATGGGACGATACATGAAAAGGCCGTTTTACCAACGAGAAACTGAAAGCTTTCAGAGGCGAAGCAATTCTGCGAAGACAGGGAGGTCTGGCCCAGACCCTCTGCTCTTCATCAGGCTGCGTCCTTACCTTTGCTCCCGGGAACTTCCGCACGCCGGGAGTGGGACGGGCTCCCCGCCTGCTCTGGCTAATTAACATGGACTAACGAATGCTGCTTTAGGTAAGCGGGCAGGTTGATTTCCATTGCACCCCCTGAAGTAGATGGAAGGAGCAGGCATTCACTACCCCATTTTACAGAAGAGAAGACCACGCCTCAGAGAAGGGACGTGCCTCAGCAAGCGCTGCACAGCTGGTTCACTGCATTCTGATCTGGGAGGAGGACAGAGTTGGGGGAGCAGTGTGCCAGAGTCAGTTTTTGGGCTTGAGAAGCAGCGGAGATGGGAGTGGCACCCAGCATGGGGTGGGGGTGCCCCAGGCAGAGAACAGGGCTGATTCTGCCCTTGCACCAGACCTCCAGGAGTCTGTGCCACTCTGGGCATCTGCAGCAGCTCCTGGGGTTGACAGGGCTAGGCCAGACCATTGGCCCCGGTGGGGCAGCTGTAGTAGACTCAGACTGAGCTGATTAATTTATCCGGGTCCCTGGCAGGAAACAGACAGGGAGCAGCTGGCTGGCTCTTTGGTGCTCCATTAATTGTGACGATGACTTTAACCCCAGATGTGATGCTGTACTGCCTGGAGCCTCTGACAGCAGAGCGGGGTGTGGAGCAGGGGTCCTTCTTGGGTTGGGGAGACTCGGAAGCATAAACTCTTTCAGGTGAGGCTTGCACTTCCTGGGACCCCTTTGGAAACAGGAAGTCTTCCCACATAGTCCCTGGAGGCAGGTGCAGTGGGCTGTGAAGATGCTGCCAGTTCAGTATCATATTCGGGCCATTCGTCAAGTGCCTTCCTGTGCCAGGCCTGAGCTAAGCACTTTGCAGAAAGTTTCCCACTGCATCCTCTCAAACCTAGCTAAAGTGGGGCCTGCCTGAGTCCCATTTTACAGATGTGGGCACTGAGGATCAAGACGAGATTAGATGGAGGGGCTTGGGATGGGCAGGAAAAGACTTGAGATGCCCATGACCTTCTCTCTAGCACTTGTGGAATAAGCCCAGAACTCCACAGGTTCTCAGAGCATCTGGTCACGAAGCCCCCCTCCCCCTTTAAGCAATAGGCTCTCTCGTTCAAGGACAATTGAAGAAGGTCAAGGTGTTGCATGTGTGAAGGAACCAGGACAGGGGCCCAGAGACCAACCCTCCCTCTGCCCTCGTCCTCCAGCTCCTCCTTGGAGCCCTCATGAGTCCCTGAAGTCAGCTCAACAAGGACTGCTCCCGGCCAGCCGGTGCTCAGCAACCGAGGAAGCTAGGGCTGTCCCCTCCCCTGCCTTCTGCAGACATCCACCCTTGCAAGAGGGTACTGCTTCATTGCAGTGCCAGGTTGACAGGTAAACTACAGATGCCCACACCCAGGAGGGCTGGGGAGGGGCCTGGGAGTCTTGCCCACCTGGATTCCCTCGGCTCATCACCCTGCACTGCCTGGTCTGGTGGACCCGGGGCACTTGGGACAGGGAGCGTTTGTGGTATCTTTCTTTCTTTCTTGTTTATTCTGGTGAAATACACATAATGTAAAGTTTACCGTCTTAACCCTTTTTAAGTGCACAGCTCGGTGACATGTAGTACATTCACATGGCTGTGTGGCCGTGACCATCACCACTGCCAGGACTCTGTTCATCCTGCAAAACGGAAACTCCGCACACTTAAGCAGTTGTTGACTCCTCCCTGCCAGCCTCTGGCAGCCAGCGTTCTACTTTCTGTCTTTTGTAAATCTGACTACTCTAGGTACTGCATATACATCGAATCCTAACAATATTTGTTCTTTGTTTCTAGCTTATTTCGTCTGGCATATCTTTAAGGTATATCAGAATTTCCTTCCCTTTCAAGGCTAATACTCCATGATAGGTATATACCACATTTTGCTTATCTACTGGTTCATTGACGTACACTTGGGTTCCTTCCACATTTTGGCTCTTGTGAATAATGCTGCTATGAATAGGGGTGTACACATATCTTTTTGAGACCTTCTTTCAATTCTTTGGGATATATACCCAGAAATGGGATTGCCAGATCATATGGTAATTCTATTTTAAACACTTTGAGAAGCTGCCATACTGTTTTCCACAGCAGCTGCACTATTTTACAGTCCCACCCGTAATGCGCAGGGTTCTGATTTCTCCCCATCCTTGCCAACACTTATTATTATCATTTTTTTTTTGAGAGGGAGTCTCGCTCTGTCACCAGTACAGTGGTGCGATCTTGGCTCACTGCAACCCCTGTCTTCCAGATTCAAGTGATTCTCCTGCTGCAGCCTCCTGAGTACCTGGGATTATAGGCACGTGCCACTGCATCTGGCTGATTTTTATATTTTTAGTAGAGACGGGGTTTTGCCATGTTGGCCAGGCTGGTCTTGAACTCCTGACTTCAGGTGATCCACCTGCTTCGGCCTCCCAAAGTGCTAGGATTACAGGTGTGAGCCACCGTACCCAGCCTTATTATTATTATTTTTTGTAACAGTCATCCTAATGTGTATGAAGTAGTATCTCATTGTGGTTTTGGTTTGTATTTCCCTAATGATTAGCAATGTTGAGCATCTTTTCATTTGGCCATCTGAATATTTTCTTTAGAGAAATGTCTGTTCACGTTCTTTGCCCATTTTCTAATCGGACTGTTTCTTTTCTGTTGTTGTTGAGTTGTGGGAATTCTTTATGTATTCTGGATATTAATCCATTATCAGCTACATGATTGGCATATCGCTTCCCCCATTTCATGGGTTACCTTTTCACTCTGTTGAGAGTGTCTGGTTTATTTCAGAATCACTGATGCCCAGCCAGCAGGCAGCACAGAAGCAATTACACTCAACTTTCTCACATCCTGGGATTCCCTTGAGTGGGACCCAGGCCAGCCCAGGGAAACAGCAAGAAGAGCAGGGTGGAGGGAGTCTGTGGATCAAGCAGTCACTCAACAAGCAGCAGTGCAGGAGAGGCTGCTGAAGGATTTGAGGTGGGGGGGGCAAGGCATAATCTGGTTCATATATTAGAAAGATCCCTCTGGCAACTGATATGGAAACTGGACTTACTGACTTCCCCAGGCAAGTCCTCCCACTCTAAGAAAGATAGAAGGAGCCATAGAGAAATGAGGGCAGAGCTTTGGCATCAGACAGGCCCGACTCCTGTCCAGCCATTGCTCGATAATGACATAACCTCACACATGTGGCTCACAGGTCAGAGCCTCTACTTCCTCATCTCAAGAGTTAGTAAATAACACTTCCCCTGAAGATTACGGCCCTCTGCGAGATCACGTCTTCAGGGGGCCTGGCATCTGGTAGCTATGACAGTCCACCAGCAGGCCAGCTCCTTTGTCTTTTTTTCCCAGTGTCCCCAGCACAAAACACAGGGTCACTGGCAAAAGAAGGTGAGGTGCTGGCTGTGCTTCAGTGGCTGTGTTCTCTCTGCCCACAGTGGGACTCCATCAGCGAGGTGGACGAGTCCTTCCAGCCCATCCACACGTACCAGGTGTGCAATGTCATGAGCCCCAACCAGAACAACTGGCTCCGCACGAGCTGGGTCCCCCGCGACGGCGCCCGGCGCGTCTATGCCGAGATCAAGTTTACCCTGCGCGACTGCAACAGCATGCCCGGCGTGCTGGGCACCTGCAAGGAGACCTTCAACCTCTACTACCTGGAGTCGGACCGCGACCTGGGGGCCAGCACACAAGAAAGCCAGTTCCTCAAAATTGACACCATTGCGGCCGACGAGAGCTTCACAGGTGCCGACCTTGGTGTGCGGCGTCTCAAGCTCAACACGGAGGTGCGCGGTGTGGGTCCCCTCAGCAAGCGCGGCTTCTACCTGGCCTTCCAGGACATCGGTGCCTGCCTGGCCATCCTCTCTCTCCGCATCTACTATAAGAAGTGCCCCGCCATGGTGCGCAATCTGGCTGCCTTCTCGGAGGCAGTGACGGGGGCTGACTCTTCCTCACTGGTGGAGGTGCGGGGCCAGTGCGTGCGGCACTCGGAGGAGCGGGACACGCCCAAGATGTACTGCAGTGCGGAGGGCGAGTGGCTGGTGCCCATCGGCAAATGTGTGTGCAGTGCCGGCTACGAGGAGCGGCGGGATGCCTGTGTGGGTGAGCGCGCCATGGCCTGGGCATGGGTCGGCCGGCAGCGGCGCTTGGTCTGGGCAGGGCTGCCAGGGTGTGAGCGGGGGGACGTCAGAGCCCACAGGCACCTGGGTGGCCCACACAGCCCCTGGGAAGATGGATAAACCTCCAGTGTTCCTACATCAGCAAATACGCCAGGCCACCTGTGTCCGTGTGTTGGGGAAGGACGTGGAAGCAAGAAGGGGGAGGGGAGAGGGAGGGAAACAGACTCCAGCCAGGCGGTGCCTTCTGTCGGGGGTACCAGCTAAAGGCACCTGTGCAATTGGGTATGCTATGGGATTCCTACCGGGATTAGGGAACGATACCGTGGACTAACTCAGCTCAGACATAGTTCTAAGCACTTTGCGAGTATTAACTCATTGAATCCTGGCCACTGCGTTATGACATAGGAACTGCTATTATCCTGGTTTTATAGATGAGGAGACTGAGACACAGAGAGGCAAAGCAACTTGCCCAAGGTCGTGCAGCTGGGGATGGCAGAGCTGGGATTTCAACTCAGAAGTCCGGCTCCAGAGTTGGTGCTCGAAACCACTGAACTTCTAACCTGTAGAGGGAAGAAGTGGGACCCGGGCCCTGGGTGAATGAGCACAGTGAGGGGTATAAAGCCAGGGGCACCCTGGTTGGGTGTCTGGGTTGGGCCTGTCCCTCGGGCCCTAAAAAGGCTGCTTCTGTTCAGGGGGAGCTTATCAGGAACCTGTGCTAGAAGACAGGCAAGGGCCTTGTGGAGGAAGACAGCGAGCAGAGAGCCCCTGGGCCATGACTTAGGGTGGCACCTGTACCCATAGGTGTGCTGCTGGATTCCTGTGTCGGACCAGGAGCAGGGCATGCAGACGGGGGAGCCTAGGCCCAGGTGGTGTGAGTGCATGTATGCATGTGTGTGCAAGTGCACATACGCATATGTGGGTACGTGTGTGCATGTGTGCATGAGTGTATGCATGTGTGTACGTGTGTGTATGCATGTGTGCATGTGTGCGTGAGTGTATGTATGCATGTGTGTACATGTGTGCACGAATGTATGTATGCATGTGTGTGCATGTGTGTATGCATGTGTGTGCACGTGTGCATGAGTGTATGTGTGCCTGTGGGCATGAGTGTATGTGTGCATTTGTGTGCGTGTGTGAGTGTATGTGTGCACGTGTGCAAGTGTATCTGTGCATGTGTGTGTCCATGTGTGCACGTGTGTGTGTGCACGCGATTGTGTGCGCATGTGCACATGCGCATGAGTGTATGTGTGCGCATGTGCGCGTGCACGCACGAGTGTAGGTGTGCGCGGGTGCGCGTGCACACGCGAGTGTATGTGTGCGCGTGCACGTGTGTGTGTGCAATGTGTGCGCATGTGTATGTGTGCATGTGTGTACGTGTGTGCGACTATGTGAGCATGCATGTGCGTGTATGTGTGCAGTGTGTGCATGTGCGCGACTGTGTGCATGTGTGTGCATGTGTGCGTGAGTGTATGTGTGCATGTTTGCATGCATGTGTGCATGAGTCTATGCACGTGTGTGTGTATGTGTGCGAGTGTATGTGTGCATGTGTGCATGCAGGTGTGTGTGATTGTATGTGTGTGTGCATGTATGCGTGAGTGTAATGTGTGCCTTTGTGCATGTGTGCACATGTGTGCGTGTGTGTGTGTGTATGCATGTGAGTGCATGTGTGTACATGTGTGCGTCAGTGTATGTGTATGTGTGTGCATATGTGCCCGAGTCTATGTATGCATGTGTGTACATGTGCGCTTGAGTGTATGTGTGCATGTGTGCATGAGTGTATGTGTGCATGTGTGCACACATGTGCGCGTGGGTGTATGTGTGCGTGTGTATGTGTGCGTGAGTGTGTGTGCATGTGTGTGTGAGTGTATGTATGCATGGTGTGTGCATGTGTGTGTGCATGTGGGGGAGTCTGTTCAGCCAGGCACCCCAAGAGCAGGGAACACTAAGCAAGCTTGTGTGGAGTGTGTGCATGTGTGTGTGCGTGTGGGGGAGTCTGTTCAGCCAGGCACCCCAAGAGCAGGGAACACTAAGCAAGCTTGTGTGGACAAACAGCAGGTGCCCAGCTGCTCCTGGTCTTGGCCCAGCTTCTCTCTGTCGTTTTCTTTGGTCTCACCAGTGGCACATGGTGGCTCAGCTCCCGGGGCACAGTGAAGCCTGGCTTTTGAGATCATTGGATCCCCTGGACAGAGGAGGTGAAAGGGAGGGGGATGTTCCTATGCAGGGATCAGAGAGACAAGAGCCTGTCGCCAGATACCCTTAGTGACAACTGGAACAGGGCCCTTGTCAGCCGCTGGGAATATACTCCTAGCCTTTTGCTGCTACTACACAGGCCCTGGGACCACAGTGAGAGGGATCTTTAGTCCTCATCACCCATCCCTCTGCCCCCAGCAGGCAGGCAGGAAAGGCCCCTGAGCACTAACAGGACTGGGTATGACATAGGCTGACAGCCTCAGGTAATAACAGGTGGGGATGGAATCCAGCTGGCTCCACTTAAAAGCCGTCTTGCCCAGAGATCTCTGGGGCCAGGATCTTCTCTGCAGCCACCAGGCCCTTTCCAGCCCTTCCCAGAGGCTCAATGGTTCTCTCTTTCTTTCTTTTCTTCTTTTATTTCTTTTTTCTTTCTTTTCTTTCTTTCTCCTTCCTTCCTTCCTCCCTCCCTCCCTCCCTCCCTTCCTTTTTTTTTGTTTGGAGATGGAGTTTGCCCTTTTGTTGCCCAGGCTGGAAGTGCAATGGTGTGATCTCGGCTCACTGCAAGCTCCGCCTCCCGGGTTCACACCATTCCCCTGCCTCAGCCACCCGAGTAGCTGGGATTACAGGTGTGTGCCACCACACCCAACTTATTTTTGCATTTTTAGTAGAGACGGGGTTTCACCATGTTGGCCAGGCTGGTCTCAAACTCCTGACCTCAAGTGATCCACATGCCTCGACCTCCCAAAGCGCTGGGATTACAGGCATGAGCCACCGCCTCCAACCCACTCTCTGGTTTTCTTAAGAAATCTTGTTTCACATCCCCAATTTCTGAGTCTTCTCCTGTCCTGAGCTCTAAACCCCAAAGCACCTTCTGTGGCGTTTGCCCATTTCTGGAGTTGTTCTGCCCTCTGCAGCCTGGTTTGCCAGGCTCCCCAGGCCACAAGCCTCTCATGGTTACTATCACAGACAGCCCTGTATGGCTCAGCTTTGCACTGGGGAAGAAAAACAACCAACACCCCTATTGCCTTCACAGCTTATAGTGGGGTGCATCACATACCAGCTCATTTGCTCATTGCAGCAAGGCAGGTATCACAATTCCATTTTACAAATGGGGAAGCTGAGGTGTAAGAGGTAGTGTTACCTGCTTAGGCCTCACAGCTGGTGAGAGCTGGAGCCTGAAGACGGGTCTGTATTGCTCTGAGCCAGATACAGGCTTTTAGCGTCTCCCTGGCTTGCCCCAGGCTGCTTTGCCTACCAGAGCTGCTCCAAACATCCCCTCATTCTGATGGGGATAATGAAGGACCTTAGTGATGATTTTTCGTCTTTGATGTTGTAACAGTTATCCATTCTGCTGAGCATCTACTGTGTCCCAGCATTGGGGATACAGGTACAGGGAGTCCCTGCCTCTGGGGACTTAGCAGTTTCCTATCCTTACAACAGTCCTCTAAGCTAAGTATTATAGTCCCATTTTACAGATAAGAAAAACTGAGGCCCCTCAACTTAAGTAGCAGAGTAGTGATCTGATCCCAGGTTGCCTGATTCCAGCACCTTCAATTGCTTCCTCTGTGCACAAAGCCCTCTGCGAAGCCCCACTTCCCTCCTCCGTGGGGTAGCGTTCGGATGGATGGTTAGTAACTGGTACAGCATAAGTCATAACAATCTGGCTGGTTGGCCGGTGCATACGCACTCAGGGTCGGCCACCATCCCCAACTCTGGATTTAGCCAGCGAGTACAAATACGTCAATCATTTGTCCCGGGTGCACTGAGCCACAAAATGGGTGCACTGAGCCACATTTGTCTGTAGGAAGGAGACTGGCCTTCCTGTCTTTGGGTTCAAGACCTCACCTGGAGGCCTCAGGTAACGCTGCAGTCTTCTTGTGTGGCAGAAGAAGGTAGCGGAGCCCAGAGAGGGAATGTATCTTGCCCAATTTTCACAGCACATCAGGGGTGGGGCTCTGAGTGGAAACCCCAGGGCCTGAGTGGCAGGACCTCACGGGGGCTGGGAGAGGCCGAGGCCACTCCTGTTTCCTGGCGCTGCTGCCACATTAATAACAAATAAAAAGAAATGCCAAAGCGGAGTTAGGGAATTGCAGCATATTTTGAATTTTACATTTAAATCATAATACAACATAATTAGGCCAGTTCCAAGATAATTACAGGTTTTATAAAAAATATTAATTCATAGTGCACTGCAGGCAGTGAGATTTGGGAACGGAAAGCCTGTTTTAAGTCGCACAAGGAAAGACATTTCTCAGCCCCGTCGGTGGCTTCTGTAGCTGTGTAACTTCATTTGGGAAGGGCAGCACGGGTCCCAAACCAAGGCCCTTCACAAGTGGTAGCCAGGTCCAAGAGCCCTGCCTGGTCCCCCTTTCCACCCCTGGAGAAGCCCTTGACCTCTTTGGAGCTGCCCGGCTCCTTAGTGGATGGCCTGGGGCAAAGGAGGGGCTGGGAACAGAGTGGGGTACTTTTCCTGGGATACTTGAGATGTTTTCTGCAAGCTGGGGCTGCCCCTGCCCAGCCTGAGGGAGTCTTCAGGAGATCTGCTGAGGTCCATGGGCCCCTGCCTGGTTTGAGGATATCCTGATCCCTTTTGGGCAATTCTCTCAGCAAGCAGTTAAGGAGACGAAGGGCGTGGAGTCCGGGGTCTCAGCTCACCCAGCCCCGAGTCCTTGTCCTTCTAGTGACAGGAGCAGGGGTCGAGAGCCTGAGACCCACAGTAGCGGCCAGGCCCCTTCTACAGCTTCCATCCCTGCCTCGGGTTTTGCCCTCAGAGATACCCTCAGAAGGTGGCCAGACAGTACTTGATTTTGCCGAAGAAGACAGTATAGCCTGGGATAAGGGATCCACCAGGTCACATGGTTCTTTAGAGGTCTTGCTTAGATTGCACTCAGGCCTCAGAGACCCATGGAAAAATGTCAGAGCGATGTGGGGCTCGTCCAGTGTACCAATGGGGAATCGGAGGCCCAGAGAAGTGAAGTGACTAGCCCAAGGGCACACAGCGAGAGGTGGTTGATAGAATCTCACATCTCCTGACTCCTTGACCAGACGAAGCTCCCCAAACTCCACAACTCTGGATCCAGTGACCTCCCCACACCAGGCTGCACTTCCCAGCACCCCCCTGCACCCCGGTGCACCCCAGAAAGGGGAAGGGCCTCTCAGAGCATCACCCAACAGAGCAGCAGCCCAGAGTCTGGAGTCCTGGTTGCTGTCCTTCCTGTCACCTGGACGCAGAATATAAATCACCGTTCGCGGCCCTAATCATCTTTCTATAAATATCAGAGAGTCTCATTTCGGAGGGAGAGCAGGAACGGCGAGCTCTTCTGCCTTCCTGACTGTGTTTAAAATCTGATTTAGAATTAATTTCCTTTGCTTGTCCACCGGCGGACACCTTATTTGTCAAATCTCCGGCTCTTTGCGGGGGAGAGCAGAGAGGTGGCCGGGGCCGCAGGCGGCTGCTGGCCTGACAGGCGGCCTGGGCAAGGTGCCCTCGGCAGGGGCAGGAGCCCCTCCTGGCTTGCAGCCCGATAAGCAGGCACACGCAGGCTCCGGAAGCACCCCGGGTCGATAGGCAGGGCCGGGCCCCAGCCCAGAGCTGCTCCATCTGTCTCAGCCATTAATTCCCGGCCCAGCCTCCAGGTCTCTGGGCTCCCTGAGGCCTGGTGATTAGTATTCTTATTAAAGATTATTTTATTTTCATTGCGTGGATTAATCTGGCCTTGACACATTATAGCCATATGGGTATTAGCCGAGCGTGTGAGAACTGCCGACTGGTGAGCCACAGCGGCACAGCTATCTCTCAGCTCTGGGATGGTGCTGCGAAGACAGGGGAAAGGCCATAGCTCCAGAGGCTCCCTGGCCTGGCTGCACGTCCTGGCTCTGCTGGGAACCTGGGGCAAGGCACTCAGGCTCCCTGAGCCTCTGTTTCCTCTTCTGTCAAACAATTGTAAGAATTCCAGCTACATCAAATTGTTATACCAACAAGTGCCAGGCACTGCCCTGGCATGAATTGATGTGTTTTCACTCATGTCATCCTTGCCATCTCCCTCTAAGGCGGGTAGAATTATGATCTCCACCTTACAGACGAGGAAACTGACTTCCAGCAACTTGCCCAATGTCACCGAGCTCAGATAAAGGGGGTCAGGCAAGGACAGGAACCCAGGCACTGCTCCCGAGTTTCTGCTCAGGCCTGACAAGGACCAGGTGGGCGCGGGAAAGGGTCAGAGACTTGCAGGACCAGTTGTGGTTCTGGCTTCCCTCAGGCCCCACATCACAGCCATGAGGATTTGTTTGTCCGTCTTCCAATGCCCTGGAAGCTCCCTAAGAGCAGGCCCAGCTCTTACTTCTCTTGAGTCCATAGTAGAAGCTCAGTAAATTTGGAGAAAGGAATAAATGAGGGAGGGAAGAAGCAAACGGTCTCTGAGGTGTTAATCATTGTGGACTGGATCATCGCAGTGAGGATTACTGTTATTCAGCTCAACAACAGGTTCAACAAATATTTGCTGACAAAATGCAAAGCCCTCTTCTGATGATGCCACCCCCAGCGGCCCCCGGGGCTCAGAAGGAGCCTGCGCCCCAGGCTGTGCCCCAGGATTGAGCCTCCCGGGGGCTTCTGGGAAGAGGAGGTGAGATCACAGTGTGTCAATCAAGACTCCTCGGGACTCCGAGCTCCCAGCCTTGAGCTCAGCCCCTGGGCAGGCCGGAGCCCTCTTGGGGTCCTCTGGAGGGGAGGGAAAGGTGTCGCAACACTGGGAGGTATTTTCCCGCACCCTGCATCTTACAAGCCCTTTTTGGCTCTGCAGCCTTCTAGAGTGTGAAGCAACTTCAGGGCGTTACCATTTCTCCGGACTCCAGGTTTTCTCTCAAGTTTGTAGAATTGTACAAACAAACCTGGTTTTAGCTTTTATATTATAATAAAGAGATACAATCAACATCCACAGAAGGAATGCTCTGCAGTGGCGTGATGTCTTTGTAAATGAAGCTTCTCTCAGGCACTAAGTTTTCCAGAACAGGATCTAGTGGAGAGAGAACCGCAGTGAACTTCCTGGTGGTTGGACTGTTGCAGAGGACTTCAGCTCCATGGACGCACTCGGGAGCTGCCTGGCTGGGTGGCATTTGGTCTCCCTGAACCTCTAGGGTTTCTGCCCAGAGCAGATAGTGGTGGGATCCACTCAATTTGAAAACTCCTGCCTGGAGTTTAACAGCATCTGCCCAGGGCTAGCACTGGACCAGGTTCTGGGACATTGAGATGAATAAGGGAGTCCTACTCTGTTTGCAAGGATCTGCCCACAAGGGCCTCTCAGTCTAGAAAGAGAGTCAGACACAGACAAGCGAGTACAGCCATAGTGTTGCAAGTGGTGAGGCCAAGCAGGGGCTGCAGGAGCAGGGGGGGGAATGGTCCTTTCTGTGTGTGTGTGTGTGTGTGTGTCTAGAGTTCCAGAAGGGACAGTCTAAATTAATTTTAAAAGAGGAGCTCAGTAGGTGGACAAAGGAGAAAAAGCATCCCAGGAAGAGGGCACAGCGTGTGCAAAGGCCCTGAGGCAGGAATCAGGCGGCTGGGTGTGGGGATCGGCCAGTGCTTTAGTTTGGCCTAAGGATGGGGGTGAGAGGCAGCACTAAAGGAGGCTGCAAGTGGGTTTTGGCCGGGCAGGCAGGGATTTGAACACCAGGTTTCATTGTGTAAGCCCTGGGGAGCCTGCGAGGCGCGAAATAGGCAGTGACTGACTGAGATGTGCATTTTGGAGACTCTCTCAACCGAGGGTATCTCCCTCCCTGCACAGTGGACTTGTTCTTATTCTTTAGGCCACAACTCAAATATCATCTCCTCCTCTGGGAAGTAGCTCCTCCCACCGTTTACCCTTCCTTCACCTTAGTCCCCTCTTCTCTCCCTCCCCTCCTAGCAGTGATCAGAGCTGAGAGCCAGTGGCTTTGGTTCACAGCCCTCGGAGGCCCAAACAGGCCTGATCCAGAGTCGCGCTCATGAACAGTGGTTGACTGAAAGCATGATCATGCAGGCAGCTGTGGGGTGGAGGCAGGGCTGGAGGCTGAGTCTGAAGGCTGCTGTGGGTGAGAGATGAGGTAGGGTGTGGCAGAGGCTGGAGAGAGGGTCAGTCCCAGCCACAGTGACAGTGACAGTGACAGTGTGGGCCCGGGAGGGGAGGAGCCTGCACTTCTTGGATAGTCAGCTTCCCACGGGGAGCTTGTAAAACAGATACCCAGGTACTGGCCCTGGCTCTTCTAACTCAGCTGTCTGTGGTAGGACCAGGAATCTGTATTTTTTACAGAGGTGGCTCCGTGTCTGCCGGTGTTTGGGAGCGATGGGTCTTACCACATGTCCTCGCCTTTCTAGTCGCATTCCCAGCAACCCTGTCCCTGGCCAGCTTCCTCATCCCACCCAAGTCACTCCCAGGGCATTTGATCCTCAGCCCCATGGCCCTGGCCCCTAGCCTGGTGTCCCACGTAAGGACCAGTGTCCCATAAAGGACAGAAGGACAGCATCTCCACCCCTAAAGCTGGAGACAGGGCCTGGGGGAGGGATCAGAGGAGAGCGGAAGAATTTGGAGACGCTCGGGGTGGGGCTGACTTTGAGGCTGGGACTCCCATGTCAGGGTCTTAACTTCAGCTCCACCCTGACTGGCTGTGGAAGACACAGGCCCTCTGTGCACTTCAGTTCTGCCACCTGCAAATGAGGGCAGCACTGGGCAGTGCTGAAGGTCTGCACCTCCGTCCCCCTGGGGGACCGCCAGGAAGCTGTGGGCCCCAGTGTGAGCTGTCCCAAGGCCTGCCAGGGTGGCCCTGCTGGCTCACGTGCAGCCACCTTCTCCTCCACAGCCTGTGAGCTGGGCTTCTACAAGTCAGCCCCTGGGGACCAGCTGTGTGCCCGCTGCCCTCCCCACAGCCACTCTGCAGCTCCAGCCGCCCAAGCCTGCCACTGTGACCTCAGCTACTACCGCGCAGCCCTGGACCCGCCGTCCTCAGCCTGCACCCGTGAGTACCACTCCCAGATGCCAGTACCCTTGAGCCCAAGACTGGGCCGGGCCCCTGTGTTTGGTCCTTCAGGCCTCAGAGAGCCAGTTCTCTGCTGGTGGGCAGGGGCAGGTGGCTCTCTTGGGCTAGAGGTCAGACTGGGGTCGGGGGGTGACTCTGACCCCTCCACGGTGGCCTAGACCTCTCTGGGCTCCCCGCCTCTGCCATGTGTTACCTACACTGGAGGGCAAAATGGAGCTGGCCTCACTTCCTTCACCACACTGAGCAGTTTTTGTCATCTTCTGATCTAGTGGCGATGCTGATGTCCTGGGGGCCAGGTGGGCAAGCCAGGGTGCTCGCCTGTGCGGAGAGGGTGAGGGTTAGAGCAGCAACCCCTCCATCACCCTCATCTTTGATGAACTTGTTGGAACTACTGAATGCTGAGAGTTGCCTTAAGTGTGTATGGTGTGTGTGCGTGTGTGTGCACACATGGAGTTTGCATGTCTGATTCTGTGTGTGCCCTGGGCCCCCTGCAAGGATTGTGTGGCTGCATGTGTCTGTGTGGGCAGCTGCTCTTACAGACGATGCCTGTATCGTGTTTGGATGCCTGCGTGTAAATGTGTGGTGTGTAGCTGAGCTCACATATATAAAGGATTCCTCACATATATTAAGGATTCTTAGGAGGAGGTGTGTGTGTGTGTGTGTGTGTGTGTGTGTGTGTAGATGTGTGTACATCTGGGTACCTGAAAGGGACTCAGAAGTCCTTGTAAAGCTTGAACGAGGGTGTCCTGTGAGCTCAGCACGTGTGTGTGCGCATGTGCACACCTGGCTCTGCAAGGGTGCATGTGCCTGAAGAGGGTATGGCTGCATGTGCACCAGCCTTGTGGACCTGAAGGTATGGGAGGGATTCTGCGCCCATGCCTGCAAGGCCGCGTGACTGTCCTACCTTCTGCTGATGCAGCGCCTGGGTTCTCTCCTCTCATCTGTCCTGACAGGCCACTCATACTCCCGTTCCAGGCCTGGGGAGGGACCACAGCCTGCTCAGCCCAGCCCAGTTGCCAACCCTGGGCTCTTGTGGTAGGGCAAGAGGCGCTTCAGACTGTTCTGATTTTGCTCTGAATCTACCCAAGCACCGACCCCCATCTCCCGCTCCCATACATCCATCACCACCCAGCTCCAGACTCCCTGCACATGGCAGGTGAGGGCCCAGGTGCAGTCATGCCTACATGCTTGTGCACACACACACAGACACACACACACACCCTCCCTCCACTGCCCTGCCCAGATCTGTGCATTTTCCCCGTGTGGGACCTGTCGGGGCAGAAAAGGTGACCAGGTGACAGGGTGACAGCGTGGGCTCCTCAGGCAAGGCGAGTCCGGCCCCAGGTCATGGACACTTGCGTGGAACTGGCTGGACTCTGGTTTCTTTCCAAACCCACAGTTCAGTGCCCTTAGGTTCTGGAAAGCTTAAGACCATAAAGGCCGATCTTTTAGTATTCTATACCCTTCAGATGTTAAAATTCTCTTCTCTTCAGATTATAAGATTCTGATTCCAAGATCTCACAATTCTGTTTTCTGAAGACCTAAGATTCTCTGCCTGGGATTCTGAAAACTAGAATTCTGAGGCCAGGGGCCCCCACAGACCCCCATGCTCTCCTCGCTCAAACCCCCACCCCAGCCCCTCATGCCCCAGCCCCACGTCCTGGTCTGCTCAACCAGGGAGTCACCCCTCTCTCTCCAAGTCTTTGTGCTGCCCAGACAGAGGCTCCCATGCCTGGGACTGGGGAGGGGTTGCTTGGTACACACAGCCCTGGGGATATACAGTGGCTTCTGGGGACCTCCACTTAATCCTACAGTGCGTGCTCAGTGGCGTTTTATATCAGATCCAGCTCAGAAGGGTCAAGGAATGAATGTGGCTGCAAATGCCTGGGTCACTTACACATGGGGTGGCTGCTATGGGCGCCCCCGAGACTGTGCGCTCTCTCTCCCGCTCTGGGTGAGTGCTGGGACGCCCAGACCCTGGGATCACGGTGGTCCTGATGGGTGAGGGGGATGGGGTCCCAGAGTTCTGTGCCCAGACTCTGACATTGTGGTCCCAGTCTGATGGCAGAGACACAAACTTTGCCATTGGGGAGCCTCCCCAGGGGATGGAGTAGATGTGATCCTATCCTTAAGGAGCCCTAAATATGGTGGGGAGCCCTTCTCTTGGGGAGCCCCAGGTCTGACGATAGGAAGACAGGACGGCTCACATAAATAACCACTGCCCCACCTGTCATCCTCTGCCCTCAGGGCCGCCCTCGGCACCAGTGAACCTGATCTCCAGTGTGAATGGGACATCGGTGACTCTGGAGTGGGCCCCTCCCCTGGACCCAGGTGGCCGCAGTGACGTCACCTACAACGCCGTGTGCCGCCGCTGCCCCTGGGCCCTGAGCCACTGCGAGGCATGTGGGAGCGGCACCCGCTTTGTGCCCCAACAGACAAGCCTGGTGCAGGCCAGCCTGCTGGTGGCCAACCTGCTGGCCCACATGAACTACTCCTTCTGGATCGAGGCTGTCAATGGCGTGTCTGACCTGAGCCCCGAGCCCCGCCGGGCCGCCGTGGTCAACATCACCACGAACCAGGCAGGTAGGCGGAGAAGCTCCGGCCCGCAGCTTCCCGGTCTCCCAGCTTCCCCTGCCCCAGGCCCATCCAGGGATCAGAGCTCTTCCAGGACATGCTGTGGGCCTTTAGGCAAGTGCCTCTCTGGCCCTGCCCTTCTCACCAGGACCCAGAGCTGGAGGCTCTTCATTGCCTTTAGAAAAGTGGAACATGTTCTATCAGTAACAGAAATCCCAAAAGCTCAGAGGCAGGCTAGTGTGGCTGGCGAAAGCCTAGGTTCCAGAATTTTCCCTCTCTGTGCCTCTGTTTCCTCGCTGGCGCAATGGGAATAATAGTACCTGCACGAGGTCCTCTCAGGAGGCTTAAATGAGAGGAATGAAATTGCTTAGCCCAGCACCTGGCCCGTGTAAATGCTCAATAAATGTCATTAAAAAGTAAAATCACTCTGATGATCATTTTCCAGAACAGCTGCTACAGCTGCCCCTGGGATAGACTTGGCTTCACTGGCTCAGACCACAGTCATTTATCCATCAGTTTCTGGCCAGCTGGTGGGCTGAATTCACCCCGGAACCTCTTTCTTCCCAAACTCTGGAGGATCCTGCCTGTCAAGTGACAGGCTGGCCCAACAGCCTGCCCAGGGCAGCTTCCTATTAACAGCCACCCTCACCTGTGCCCAGGACCCTCAGACCCCCACCCACCATCTCCTCCCAAAACCACGCAGCCCTGACCCCACAGACACTACGCCTACCATGTCACAGAGGAAGAAACTGAGGTCTGGAGAGCCACCCAGGGCCACCTAACATAGGAAGTGGCAGAGGCAGGGCTCAAACCCAGGTCTGTGTCACTCCCAAGTGAAGCAGGTCCCCCCAACTCTGAATCCAGGGCATGCTGTTTGTTCCCTGGCACCAGGGCCTCACCGCTTCAGAAGATTCCCTCATTCTACAGCCCTCATGGAGCACCCACTAAATCCCATGCACGGTGCCAGGTGCTGATAACACAGAGAGTGACCTATGTGCCCCGTGGTGGAGCCCAGCCCTTGCCCACCTGTCTCTAGGCACCTGAGGCCCCTGGCAGGCTGGTCCCAATGGAGGGGAGAGCAAGAGAAGCCCACAGCATTCAGGCAGCATCCAGGAAGCCCCAACATTAAAGAGGAAACTAGACCCTGCCTTGAATGTGCCTTGAACCTGCCTTACCTTCCAGCCACCAGACCATTTCTCTTCTCCTAAGACCCTCTCTGTCCATGCCTGGCGTATCTACTTCCTCTCCCCTGTGGGCCTTCTCTGCATCTTTCCTCACCTCTCCACAGAAGTCAGCAGCCCCACATGGCCACATCCATGGGCGCCTCTCCCCTTTCATTTCCTCCACCTGGAAACACTTTTCTCTTGCTCCTGTGTCCCAGCCCACCCCCATTTTCCATCGACCTGTGTGGCCTGTCCCTCTCATCTTTGTGGCCTCTAAATGGCCTCTAAAGGCCACACGTCCCTGGGAATGTCCTGGGCCCTCCTCTCTTTCCTGTGTGCTCAGATCCATCTTATCTGGGCGGCTGTTTCAGGGCCCATGACTTGGAATTCCATCTTCGTACTAACAACCCCAACTCGCGGTCACCAGCGCAGACCTCTCCCCTGGGACCCAGCTGCCCACTCCCGTCTCCATTCGGTTGTGTGAAAAACAAACAACCCTGCCACACCTGCACCTGCCCTAGGACGTGGCACCCCCAAACCCAAGCTGTCATCCTTGACTCTCATGCATGCCACATCCATCCGCCTGAAAGCCCCAGGGGCCTCCCTTCAAAATGACCAACTGACTTCCACTGCCCCCCCGAGTCCATGCCTGGACCACCACAGGAGACCCCTCTTGCCTCACCCCCACAAGACATTCTCCACACCACTTCTGAGTGAGCTTTGAAAATAGAAGTGAGGACTGGGCATGGTAGCTCATGCCTATAATCCCAGCATTTTGGGAGGCCAAGGCAGGAGGATCGCTTGAGGCCAGGAGTTTGAGACCAGCCTGGGCAACATGGCAAGATCCCATCTCTGCAAAAAACTTTCTTTTTTTGAGACAATGTCTCAATCTGTTGCCCATGCTAGAGTGCAGTGGCACAATCACAGCTCACTGCAGTCTTGGTCTCCAGAGCCGAAGTGATCCTCCCATCTCAGCCTCCCAAGTAGCTGACCAAAGGCACACAGCACCATGCCCAGTGATTTTTTTTTTTTTTTGTAGAGATGGGGTCTCCCTATATTTCCCAGGCTGATGTGAAACTACTGGGCTCAAGTGATCCTCCTGCCTCAGCCTCTCACAGTGCTGGGATTACAGGCATGAGCCACCGTGCCCAGCCCCCCAAAATTTTTAAAATGAAAATACGTGAGATCAAGCTGTCCTCAAAGCCCTTCACAGCCCAGGCTGAGAGCACATGCAATTCAGACATTCTCATGGCCTGTGGACTCACATGGCTTCGCCCCCGCCTGCCTCTCCAGAGCACCTCTTTCCCTGGCTCACTCTCTTCTGGCCACAATGGCCTCCGGTGTCCCTCGTTGAGCACGCTGGGTCTTTCCCTGCTGCTAGGCCGTGGCCTGGCTTCTCCTTCGGAATGACTCACTCTTCCCCTGACATTCCCATGCCTGGCTCCTCTGCCCTGGAAGCTCCCCCGACCATCGCAGCTGAAATGGCCCAGTGCCCTTCCGGGCCCTGCAGACGTCTTCTCCATCACAGCACCCCTTCCTACCTTTCCCAGCACCAAAAGAACCCCCATTCTCCTATTTATTGGACGCCCTGTCTCCTTTCCTGGGACAGAAACTCCTTGAGGGCTGTCTTAGGCACCGCAGTGCTCCTGGCTCCTAGCCCTATGCCCAGCATGTGATAGGCACTCAGGAGTTCTAAAGGATCAAGCAACAGCTCTAAGTAAATGGGGAGGACTGTGCTCAAAGACCGCCTGCCCCTTCTGCCTCACCATCGCCACTTCTCTACAACCAGCTTCTCCCTGGAGCACTCCCACTCTGGGCCCTGGTCTCACTCTGTCCGCCCCCATCCCACAGCACCTCCTGCTTTGGTTTTTAAGAGACACACCCTGTGTGTCCCTTGCAAACAGTGGCCTCATCGAATCCTCCCCTCCCCTTGGCAGGTGGTGCTCACTAGCTTCATTTTATAGAAGGGGATCTGGCGTTCACAGACAGCAAGTAACTCACCCAGGGTCCCAGCTAGCAAGAGAGGGAGCCGAGTCCCGAACCCACGCCTGGCTCCTGGGCTGGTGGGCTTTACCCTGGACCACACCCTTCCAGTGCAACTCTGGAGCTGCTTCTTAATTTCTCATGCCAGAATCATCAGCAACATTTATTGGGCACCTACTGTGTGCAGTGCCTGCCCTCAGGGAGCTCCCAGTTATGCTGAGGATGCCCAGACATGAGGGAAGACTTAGTCACGTAGGGTAGAGAGTCCGAACTTGGAGTGAGCAGAGGGGAGGAGGAGGCCCGAGGGTTGGAGGGGCAGGAAGGACAGCGCAGTTCCCTCTGTTTGGCTGTGGCTGTGTCTGACCCCTCCTAGCAGGCTCCCCACAGGGCTGACTGCACCTGAGCCAGGAGGCAGGGATGCATGAAGAAAGGCATGGGTGACTCCGTCAAGGAGGGAGGGGTGGATGGGCAACCAAGTGTGAGTACCTGGGGCTCAGCTCACCCCCTTCCCTCAGCATCCCGAGTTGTCCCAGCTACGCCCTCCAAACCCAGGCAGTAAGGGCCCCGTTCCTCCATTCTTTCTGCACTTCTTTCGCCTGACCTTTCCTCCTTCCTCAAGCACTCCCAAGCAGCTGGTCCATGCCAGGCCCTGGGCTGGAGAGCGAGACTCAAACCTCTTCTTGGCCAAGCCAACCCTAGCATCCCAGACCATGCCAGGCCACACCAACCCCAGGGGACTGACCCCAAGTGGCCACCAGTGATTTGTTGGGAGAACTGGAGGGTGCTGGCTGTCCTGGGGCTGGGGCAGGACTGTCAGGAAGCTGAGCAGGGCTGGAACCAGGATCCCCGGGTGGAGCCTGGGAAGGGGTGGGAGAGAGGCCACCCCTTGTCTCCCATCTGCCCATCTGATGGGATTGGCCACCCCAGCCCCGTCCCAGGTGGTGGTGATCCGGCAAGAGCGGGCAGGGCAGACCAGCGTCTCGCTACTGTGGCAGGAGCCTGAGCAGCCCAACGGCATCATCCTGGAGTATGAGATCAAGTACTACGAGAAGGTACCATGGGCAGGACTGAGTGGGCGGGGCTGGGCCATCAGGGCAGGGCCCACTGACTACCATCCCGTGGCAGGACAAGGAGATGCAGAGCTACTCCACCCTCAAGGCCGTCACCACCAGAGCCACCGTCTCCGGCCTCAAGCCAGGCACGCGCTATGTGTTCCAGGTCCGAGCCCGCACCTCGGCAGGCTGTGGCCGCTTCAGCCAGGCCATGGAGGTGGAGACCGGGAAACCCCGTGAGTGCAGGGAGGAGGCGGGCATGGGCATGGAGCAGCCCAGGTGCCAGGACCCTGGGGTTGGGGGGTGGCCGAGAAGAGAGCTAGTGCGGGCTAAGCTGGTGCCAATGCAGGATTTCTGCTCTGCTTGCTCTACCAAGTGGGGTTGTCGGAGTTTTTTGTTTAATTGAGACAGTTTCACTCTGCCACCCAGGCTGGAGTGCAGTGGCGTGATCTCGGCTTATTGCAGCCTCCGCCTCCTGAGTAGGGTTCAAGGGATTCTTCTGCCTCAGCCTCCACAGTAGTTGGAATTACAGGTTTGAGCCAACACACCCGACTACTTTTTTTTTTTTTTTAGATGGAGTCTTGCTCTGTCTCCCAGGCTAGAGTGCAGTGGTGTGATCTCGACTCACTGCAACCTCCACCTCCCAGGTTCAAGCAATTCTCCTGCCTCTGCCTCCTGAGTAGCTGGGACTACAGGCGCCCCCCCACCATGCCCAGCTAATTTTTGTATTTTTAGTAGAGACAGGATTTCACCATCTTGGCCAGGCTGGTCTCGAACGCTTGACCTTGTGATCCACCCATCTGAGCCTCCCAAAGTGCTGGGATTACAGGCATGAGCCACCACTGCCAGCCTAATTTTTTGTGTATTTAATAGAAATGGGGATTCAACATGTTGACCAGGCTGGTCTTGAACTCCTGACCTCAGGTGATCCACCTGCCTTGGCCTCCCAAAGTGCTGGGATTACAGGCATGAGCCACTGCACCCGGCCTCTGTCGGCATTTTCGCAGATGAAAAACCGAGGCTCAGAGAAGGACAGTTGCTCACCTAAGGCGGCAGAGATGGTGACAGCACCCCACACACAATGGCTGGTACTGAGATCAGTGTCAGGGTCTGGGACCAGCAGCACTGGTCTCACCTAGGGACTTACCAAAAATGCGAATTCCCAGTCCTCACCCTAGCCCTTCAGAAACCCTGTGGGTGGGGCCCAGCCATTTGGGTTTTAACAAGCCCTTGGTGATCCCCAGGCACTGTCACATTTGGGACCCTCTGGCTTCGAGGCTGTCCCTTTCACTCTCCTGCCCCAATCTCCAGCCTGAGTCAGGGTCTCCTGTATGTGCACCCACCGCGTGCTGGAGCTGGGACAGAGATCGCGACCACCCACCTGGCACTCGCTGGGTGTCTGAGTGCCTCCGGTGCTCGTAGGCCTGGCACCCCCTCAAGACCACCTGTGTGGCCTCGAGTCAGTTCCTTGAGTTCTCTGAGCCTCAGCTTTCCATCTGAAAACTGAAGATAATGCTGGGGTCTCCCAGGAAGGGATGTGGGGAGGGTTTACTGAGGCTTGAAGATACAGCTCTCAGCACACTCCGTGTTGTCACTGTCAGGATAACAGGAAGGACAGGCGTTTATTGGCTCGGAGGACACACGAGTCTTCCCCGGTCCCACAGCCCCAAGAAGCAGCGGCACCAGCATTAGGAAGCCGGGGCATCCAGGTCTCAGGAACTTGAAGAGGAAGCTTAGGAGAGGGTGGGGTGGGAGTAGAGGAGGAGCTGGCCTGCGCCCTGACTCTGGGCTGGCTCATGGCTAAGCAGGCTCCCCACTGGCCCCAGGGTCCCAGCCAGGCAGGCTCAGAGGACTGCCAGACCCCTGGGCCCAAGGCCAAGGTTGAGAGCCTGGTCCCCCAACCCTGGCTTTCCCCTGCAGGGCCCCGCTATGACACCAGGACCATTGTCTGGATCTGCCTGACTCTTATCACGGGCCTGGTGGTGCTTCTGCTCCTGCTTATCTGCAAGAAGAGGTGGGTGGTCTGGCCCAGCCACACCCAGCCCCTCCTCTCAAGTGCTGTACCTCCTGCCTGCCCCCAGCCCCACCGAGCCGGTGGTCCCCGTGTGCCTGGGGCTGGCTCACTTACAAATACATCACCTTATTTAACCTAATGACATGCCAGTGATGTAGAGATTCTGACCTCACTTTGCAGGTGAGTAAATTGGGGATCAGAGAGGCTAGGCTTCTTGCCAGAATCACACAGTTGATAAATGCCAGAGCTAGGACACGAGCCTAGGTCTGTCAAACTCAAGCCCATACTCTCAGTTACTTTGTCTTCTCCACTCCATTTTGGAGGGAGGTAGAGACAGGATAGTGTGTGGGCTTGGGGTTCCAGACAATGAGGATCATCTAATTGATGGAGAAATGGTGACCCAGGGAAGGGAAGGGGCTGGCCAAGGTCACCCAGTGTCGTTGGCCACAGAAGCCTCATCTCCCAATGCCGCACCAACAGTGGTTTCATATAACATTGGGCTGACAGCATCGTAGACTTTGCCAAGAGGGTCAGGTGGACTCGGCATTTTGAGGATCGCACAGTGCTTGTGACTGTCACGGTGGTCACAGTTTAGCTGGGTTGAGAGCCTGAGGTCAGGGACTTTCCCCTGCAGACTTTGTAAGGAGCAGGAGCTGACCTGTAAGGGGAAGGGGCATGAAGAGAGAAGCCATGACTCGTCCCCTGGTTGGGGTCAGGTCGTGGGCTAGGGATGGCCTGGCCTTAGGCAGGGCGGTGCCCTCCTCTGCAGGCACTGTGGCTACAGCAAGGCCTTCCAGGACTCGGACGAGGAGAAGATGCACTATCAGAATGGACAGGGTGAGTGCAGGGGCCCAGAGGTCTGGGGCAGAGGGAAGGCCACAGGGGGACCCAGTGCTGGACTGGGGGTGGCACAGATGGGAAGGAGGAAGGTGCCCAGTGAAAAGACCAGAGCCTGAGAGACAGACTCCAGGATGTCACAGAGACCTGGTGTCCCAGAGGGCAGCGCCATTCATGCCTCTTGGACTCTCAGACTACATTCAGGATGCTAGAGATCCTCTCCCCAGGGAAGGGCACACATTTGTATATGATTTCGGAGTGGGAGTTCATATACTCTTTGACAAGAACCCCTACTACGGAGAGATTTTCAGGATCCTGTAGAGATCCCAGACAACAAAGCGAATCTGGGGACGCCTTCCTCCATGCCCCACTCCTGTGCCCATGGCAGACATTAGCATCAAGCATGGTGTCAGTTCCCACCAGGCCTGGGTGCAGCCTCAGACTCCTCCTTAACTACTTTTTATATTTATTTATTTGTTTGTTTGTTTGTTTGTTTATTCTGAGATGGAGTCTCACTCTGTCACCCAGGCTGGAGTGCAGTGGCTCAATCTCAGCTCACTGCAACCTCTGCCTCCAGAGTTCAAGCGATTCTTCTGCCTCAGCCTCCCAAGTAGCTGGGACTACAAGCGTGCACCAACACTCACTGCTAATTTTTGTATTTTTAGTAGAGACGAGGTTTCACCATGTTGGCCAGGCTGGTCTTGAACTCCTGACCTCAAGTGATCCACCCGCCTCAGCCTCCCAAAGTGCTAGGATTACAGATGTGAACCAATGCGCCTGGCCAGAAACTATTTTCAATGAATCAAAGTTGACCCTTGTGGCAAAAACTTATTTTTGCTACATCCCTACTCCAGAACAATTGAGAAAGATCTCAAGGACTGTAAAAGTGACCCCAGAAAATCACAGACATGCCCAGAACTCTCTGGAGACTCCACAGCCCCATAGAAATCCCAGAGCGACTCCAGATACCCCGCTTTCACGTGGGAAGTACTTATGGGGTGCGGGTTGTTGCTAGCACATCCAGAGATTCCCAGAGACACCCCTTACTCCACCCAGACCCATCCCAGGCCCAGGGACTGCTGGGAGAGAGAAATCCCTCCTGGGCCCCACTGAAGGGCCTCCTCCCGCCCCTCAGCACCCCCACCTGTCTTCCTACCCCTGCACCACCCCCCGGGAAAGCTCCCAGAGCCCCAGTTCTATGCGGAACCCCACACCTACGAGGAGCCGGGCCGGGCAGGCCGCAGTTTCACCCGGGAGATCGAGGCCTCTAGGATCCACATCGAGAAAATCATCGGCTCTGGTGAGTCTCAGGGGTTGTGAGGGCGGGGACTGCACGGGGCAAGGTGGGGGCACCCAGGGCAGAGGAAGCGTGTGACCCAAGGGTCTGGCAGGCCCAGGGGGCACAAGGGCCTGGGACCCTGGGGGAGTCTGAGGGTCCCACTGCCCCCCCTCCCCACCTGCCCCTCTCGGGGCCTGCAGGAGAGTCCGGGGAAGTCTGCTACGGGAGGCTGCGGGTGCCAGGGCAGCGGGATGTGCCCGTGGCCATCAAGGCCCTCAAAGCCGGCTACACGGAGAGACAGCGGCGGGACTTCCTGAGTGAGGCGTCCATCATGGGGCAATTCGACCACCCCAACATTATCCGCCTCGAGGGTGTCGTCACCCGCGGTAGGTGCCAGGCGAGGACAGCCTCCCTCTGCAGTTCCCCTACTGCCTGGACAGGCCTCTGGGTCCATCCCCTCATCCATCCTGCTCTGCCCCACCTGACCCTGTCCTCTTGGTTCAGGTCCCCAAATGACTCGGGGTGCCCAGAGCCTGGGACCCCAGTGGAAACCCAAGGCACCCTGGGGCTTCCAGTGCTGGCACAGGTCCTGGGATGGCAGTATGCTCCTGGGGTCTCTGATCAGCAGCCCTGAGCCCCAACCAAGAGCCACCCTCTCCCCACTGCCCGCCCCAGGCCGCCTGGCAATGATCGTGACGGAGTACATGGAGAACGGCTCCCTGGACGTCTTCCTGAGGGTGCGTGTCCCACCCCTGCCTCTTGCATGGGCTTGGGGAGGGAGGTTCAGTCTGGGTTTTGGGAGATAGTGCAAAGCCCTCTAAGCCTCCTCCCTGGCTTGGACACCATAGGCCGGGGAGTGGGAGGCAGGTATAGGGAGGAGGTCTTCACAGTCAGCCAGTCAAACTGCCTTTCGGCCCCCATTGCATGAAAGTCCCTCTGCTCCATGCGGTCCTGCTGCCCCGCACACAGGCCGAGGGAGGTGCCTCTGTGGGAATCCAGGACCCACCCAGCTGGGGGACATGCTGGCTGTGGTGGAGACGGCGGGATTCCCAGCTGCTGCCCTGCAATTTCTTTGATGGGTGCTCTTAGGCACAGAGCTTAACCTCTCTGGGCCTCCATCTCTCGTTCCACAAAATGGGTAAGCCGTCATGCTGCCCCACCTACCTCGCAGGGTTGCTGTGAGGGCAAATGAGACCAGGAGAATAACCCTTAACTGCAAGGTGCTTCAGAAGCATGGAGCACTTGGTAAATTGCAAAGCGCCATCTAGAGCATTCTACAGATGGGAGGGGTTCCTGTTCACGGACCAGGCGCCTCACTGGGCCTTCCTGAAGCCCAAGCCGTGTCCCCCTGCAGACCCACGACGGGCAGTTCACCATCATGCAGCTGGTAGGCATGCTCAGAGGAGTGGGTGCCGGCATGCGCTACCTCTCAGACCTGGGCTACGTCCACCGAGACCTGGCCGCCCGCAACGTCCTGGTTGACAGCAACCTGGTCTGCAAGGTGTCTGACTTCGGACTCTCACGGGTGCTGGAGGATGACCCGGATGCTGCCTACACCACCACGGTGCGTCGCCCACACTCCTTCCGGCTAGACTGGGGAGGGGGGAGGTGGCGCCGGTGGCACCCAGGGCCCGACAATTCTTCTGCAAGTAGTTGAATGAAGTTGGCAGTTTTGGGGTGGCCCTCAACCTGGGGCACATCCTGTTTCTCCTCTTCACACCAGTGCCTTCCTCTGGGAAATGGGAACAGCCTTGCCTGCCTTTCTTCTGTCACCAGGTGGCCAGGGGAGACCCCAGGGCTGGTCCCCACGGTCACTCACTCACCAGGAGACTTCAGGAGGGTTGGAATCTCCCCGAATTGTACCCAGACTCACATCTGTCTCTAAAGTTTGCCTAAAACCCAGCTGTTTTCAAACGTGTTCCATGGGGATTTGGACCTCTCTAGAAGTGCCTTGGGGCGGCCTTAAAGGCAGCAGCTGAGTGCACAGGGGTCAGTTTCCACCCCGCCCCAACAGGAGCCCTCCCTTAGCCTCTGTCCCACAGCCTCTGAGTAAGGTTTCACATGGAGAAAGGATCCTGTGACAACAAAAGAAAGAAGGAAGGAAAGGAAGGAGGGAGTGGAGAGAGGGAGGGAGCGAAGAAGGAGGGAGTGAAGGGAGAGAAGGAGGGAGGGAGTAGGGGAGGAAAGAAGGGAGGGAGAAGGAGGAAGGCAGAAGGGAAGGAGGAAGAAAGGAGGGAGGGAAGGAGGGAAAGAAAAAGAGGGGGGAAGGAGGAGGCAAAAGAGGGAAGGAAGGAAGGTGGAAAGGAGGAAAGGAAGGGAAGGGGAGGGGAGTGTGGAGGGGAGGGGAGGGGAAAGGGGAGCGAAAGGAAGGGAGGGAGGGAATGACGAAGGGAAAGGGGGAGGAAGGAGGGGAGGGAGAGAGGGAGGGAGGGAGGAAGGAAAGAAATGAAGGAAGGAGAGAAGGAGGGACGGAGGGAAGGAAGGAGGGAAGGGAAAGAAGGAGGGAGGGAGTGGGGGAGGAAGGAAGGAAGTGGGGGAGACAGGGAGGAAGGAAGGAAGGAGAGAAGGAGGAAGGAATGAGGGAAGGAGAGAAGGAAGCAAGGAGGGAAGGAGAGAAGGAGGGAGGAAGAGAAGAAGGGAGGCAGGAAGGAAGGAAAGAAGGAGAGAATGAAGGGAGGGAGGAAGGCGGGAGGGAAAGAAGAAAGGAGGGAAGGAAGGACAGAAGGAGGGAGGAAAGAAGGAGGGAAGGAAGGGAGGGAGGAGGAAAGGAAGGAAGGGAGGAGGAAAAGAAGGGAGGAAGGGGGAAGGGAGGAAGGAAGGAAGGAGGAAGGAGAAGGAAGTGGGGGAAGAGAAGGAAGAGGAAGAGTTGGAAAACGACTAGGCTGTGGCCCCTGAGCCCCCTTGGCTTGTGACTGGTACTGGCTGAGCACCTGCTCATGCCAGGTGTCTCACTCCTTCCTTCCTTCGTCTTCACAGCGGCTCTTGAGGGGCCTCACTCAGGACAGGTGCTCTGGGAAGGTGGGGGCTGTGTTGTCCCTCTGGACTGGGAAACAGGACTCCAGTGTTTAGCTCTCTGACTCAGAGGGCTCGGGGGACACCCTGCCAGGCCTGGGCAGCCCCTCGACTCTTGTGTGTCCATCGCAGGGTGGGAAGATCCCCATCCGCTGGACAGCCCCAGAGGCCATTGCCTTCCGCACCTTCTCCTCGGCCAGCGACGTGTGGAGCTTCGGTGTGGTCATGTGGGAGGTGCTGGCCTACGGGGAGCGGCCCTACTGGAACATGACCAACCGGGATGTGAGTACCGGGCCTGGCAGGGCCGCAGGCGGTGAAGACTTGGGGTGCCAGGAGGGACGGCTGAGCCCAGCGCTGATCCCCCACAGGTCATCAGCTCCGTGGAGGAGGGGTACCGCCTGCCCGCACCCATGGGCTGCCCCCGCGCCCTGCACCAGCTCATGCTCGACTGCTGGCACAAGGACCGGGCGCAGCGGCCTCGCTTCTCCCAGATTGTCAGTGTCCTCGACGCGCTGATCCGCAGCCCCGAGAGTCTCAGGGCCACCGCCACTGTCAGCAGGTGCCTCGTGCCCACCCCAGCTCCTCGAGGCCCAGCTGCCTCCCAGTATTGCCCCAGATCTGTCCCTGGGACAGTTTGGCCCTGACACCCGGACCAGGCCCAGCCTGGGCCCCCGGCCCCTGCCCTTCCTGACCCCTTCCTCAGCCTGCCTTTACTGGGGGGTCCAACCTCCCGAACCCCCTGGCCACTTACCAAAGGCCCCTGTGCCTCAGGTGCCCACCCCCTGCCTTCGCCCGGAGCTGCTTTGACCTCCGAGTGGGCAGCGGTGGCGGCGGGGGCCTCACCGTGGGGGACTGGCTGGACTCCATCCGCATGGGCCGGTACCGAGACCACTTCGCTGCGGGCGGCTACTCCTCTCTGGGCATGGTGCTACGCATGAACGCCCAGTGAGTGATGGGTGGGGCTGGGGGCCTATGCGTGTGGGGGCAGGGGCGGGGACCCAGAGGCAGGGCCGCCGGGGAGGCTACAGGTCCAGATCCATGGCCCTGGCTGTGTGCGCGGCTCCCAGCCTCCCACGTCCAACTGGCCAGCAGCACCCTTCCTTCACAGAGACGTGCGTGCCCTGGGCATCACCCTCATGGGTCACCAGAAGAAGATCCTGGGCAGCATTCAGACCATGCGGGCCCAGCTGACCAGCACCCAGGGGCCCCGCCGGCACCTCTGATGCACAGCCGGCAGGGCCCAGATGGCCACCAAGCCCTCCCCAGGTCATGCCAGCAGCAGAGGACGTGCGGGGCTGGCAGCAGGCAGGGCGGCCCCAGGCCTCTGCCCTCCTCTCGGGCGCTAGCGGGGCTGAAGACTCTGCCACAGGACCTGGAGTTATCAGGGGTCAGGTGCCTGGGAAGGGGCCTTTGGTGACCACCCTGGCCAGGACACTCGTCCCCCAGGACAGGCGCCTTCTCTTTTCCGGAGAGAAAAGGGGCCTCCACGCCACAGAGTCCAACAGGGACGTCACTCGCCTGCCTCTGTGTGCGTGTGTGTGTGGTGGGGGGTGTTCTCACAAGATCAGAGGATCCCGTGTGAACAATATGTGATCATGTGTGTCCACCCCTTCGGGTCTCAGCATGGACGTATGCATATTATGAGCGTGTGTGTATCTGTTAAGCCTGGAGGCACATGTGGGTGATGGTGGATGATGTGTCATGAATGAGGAGATGTGTGAGCAGGGAACTCAGTGTGTGACACCGCCAGGTCCAGCACCCACGGGGATGGGGGAGAGGTACACCCCTACATCCCCACATGCCTGGAGGCTGGAGCCAGGGGCCACTTCTGAACTGCACCAGCACCAGGCCCACCCTCATCTCTGCCTGGGTGAGCCCACCCTGGCTGTATCTCAGGTCTGGGTCCTCCCTCTAGCTGAGGAGGCCACCTGCAGCCTCCACCCAGCTCCCACCGCTGCTTCAACGGGAAAACAGGGTTCCCGGCCAGTCCCGCTGGCCGCCTTCATGGAGGCATCGTGTCAGAGCACATGAGACGCCCTCAGCTGGGCTTGGCTGCCTGGCCAGGGCCAGGGGTTCAGCAGCCCACTCTAGCCTCTGATGCCTTCCCTCCACGGCCCCGGTCTCCTCACTCAAAGTCCCTTCGCCAACCTTTCACTGCCCAGCCCTGACACCTCCCCCTTGTCCCCCAGGCCTAGGATCAGGGACCAGAGGATCCTACCTTCTCAGCCCCCAGCCCAGCCCTTCCTGTAGCATATGGGGAGACCAAGGCCTGGAGAGAGGGGTGATGCCCCGTCCCAGGTCGCACCACAACCAAGTGGCAGAGTCAGGGCTCCTGCCTCCCGCCAAGGCTCTTGTCCCCATACACCATCCCACGTGGGCGCTGGGGGTGGAGGTGCCCTGGAAGCTCCGCCCCCTCACACTGACCTCCCCCTTACGGCCCACCAGGGTATGTAAATATCTCTTTTCTACCATGTCAGAATATTTTTTCCTCACTCCTGACAATGCAAAAATGGTCTTCAAAGCACATAAAAAGCACCCAGGGTGATAAAGCCCCATCCCGGAGGCCGTTGGCAGGCAGGGTAGCAGGAACCCCACCGTGTGCCCCCTGCCAGCCCCAGAGGGAGGGGCGAGCCCAGTTCCCCAGCCCTGCCCCCCCCTCCCCATAGCCAACACAGCTATCCCGCGGGGACACCAGCACTGAGCCCCCTCTCCCTCCTGCAATAATTCGGGGAGTCTCAGCCCCATCCAGGTGCCGCGGCCAGCTCTCTACACCTCTATATATTATATTACTATATAGCCGAGCTGTTCTTCCTTCCTATGGAAGTCGGAAACATGGTCAGAACACGATCTGGGGCGGGGGGAGTCCTGTCTTCTTCCCCACCCCCACCCCACTCTTACCCGGTTTCTGGGCTCTGGATCCTCACAGTCATGGAGGCACAGTGGGCCTGGCACTTGCAAAAGTGTGGCCCCTGACTCTAGCGTGGGGTCCCACTCAGGGTCCTAAGGGATCTGCCTCTATGTGGTCTCCATCCTGACTCTTGAAATTACCCACAATGAGAATAAATTCTGCCTCATCTTTGCCTGTGTCCCCCATTTTTCCCCCATCTCTACAAGCTTGACATCTGTTGGGGAAGGGCCAACCTCATACTGAGCACCTACTGTTTGCATCCCATTCATTTTTCTCCCCTCTGGTTTTCTCATCTGTCCGGGGAGGTAGGATTAGTGCATGCATAGTACCTACGGGGAAGCTAAGTGCTGGTTCAGCCAACCTGCCTAAAGCCAAAGGACAGACTGGGGGATGAATCAGAACCTAGATTTGTCACACCCCAAATCCCAGGCTCAGCTAGGAAGCACCCCCCAGCCCCAAATTCTCTCTTCCAAGAGGTGCACATGGTGCTTAACCCTAGAGTCCAGTCCCTTCCAGCTGGGCATTGCCCTTGAGTTCTCTTGGGGGAGAAAGATGCCCCCATGGAAGAGGAGGGAAAGGACATTTCCTGGAAACAACTTCCTCAGGACCTCAGGACCAAGGGGGACCACTGGGAGACCTGCATGCTGGGAGGCAGAATAGGGGAGACAAGGTACAAGCATCTTCCATAGTTACATCAGGGAGCTGAGGACTCCCTCTGCTCATGGGGAAAGGGAGCAGCAGCAGGGGTTCTGGTCAGGAGACAGAGATAGAGGCAGAGCAGAGGCCAACAGCATCCATTTGTGCCAGTGGCTCAGACATTTGGGGAAGGTGCTCCAAGGTCTTAGAGGTGAGGGAGTGGATGATCTCCAGCTGAGAGAAGGGCTTCACTCCTGAACCTCCCTCAAACTGGGGAAGTGGGAACAGGCAGAAAACACCTACACTGCATTTCCTACATTGTCTTGCTCAGAATCACAATAGCACTATGGGATTGAGAATATCGTCCCCCACTCACACATAGCCAAAAGTTTACTTGGAGAGGCCAATGTCCCACATGGCAGAGCCACCACATAGAGCTAAATCTGTCTGATTTCAAGCCAGTTATACTTCCTTGAGACTCCAAACTAAGCACCAGGCCCTTTCCTCACAAAACCAGTTGTTTCCTATGAGGAAGAATCTGTTACTACAGACTTACCTTCCCTTAAGGGGAAGAGATCCTAACATCCTATTGGGCGATAGGATCCAATCATCAGATCCTAATCAACACCTGCTCTGTGCTGGGTGCTACTGGGAGTACAAAACTATGAGACGCAGCCCTTCCTCTCAAAAGCTCAGAGACTAGGTGGAGGTGCAGACTGCACAAAAGAGATTTCCTCAATCAGATCCAATGTGCTAAGTGTCCAAAAAATGGAGCACACAGAAGGATTCCAGAGTGTTAGAGAGAGCCTTGACAGGCAGGTCTGTCATTGGAGGACTTACTGGAGGAGGAAGCATTTCAGTTGAGCACTGAAGAATGAGAAGGGTTTGGAGGTGGATTTCCAAGGCAGTCCTTTGTGCAAGGCATGGAACTCAGAGGAGAGGAAAAATAAACCATGTTCATGGATGGGGAGCCTCACCACCACAATGCTGGCTATGCCCTTCCAATTTAATCTATGCATTTTTTATTTCCAATAAAAGTTGCAATGGGGTTTTCTTGGCAACTTGACAGAGTCATCCCCAAATGTACGTGGAATAATAAAGAACACAGAATAGCCAAGACAATTTTGAAAAAGAAAGAGGAAGAGGAAGGGAACCTCCCCCTATCAGGTATCAATAGGCACTATGGAGCTCTAACAACTAAAATAGATTTGGTCCCAGGAACAGAACAACAGATAATAGAACAGAGAATAATGCCTAGGGGCAGATCAAAATATACAGGAGAGTGTGAAACATGACAAAGGGTAAAAAGGTCTTGTTAACAGACGATGTTGAACAATTGAATACCCCTATTGGAAAACATAAAATTGGATCCCTGCTCACACCACTCACAAAATAAGTTCCAGGTTGGTTAAAGTCCTAAATGTGAAGAGCACACTCTAAAACTTTTTACAAGAAAACAGAGGAAAGTAACTTTATGATCTTAGAGTAGAAACTAAACAAAACACAAAAAGTATAAATGATTTTTAAAATGATAAATCTTATTACAATTATTTCTGTGTGACAAAAGATGAATGGATTTCTTAAAGCCACTGGCTGGGAGAAGGTATTAGCAATCCATACGAGCAAGAGACAATTAGTTTCCAAAACAATGTTTTTTATAACTCCAGAGAATCAATTTACCAAAACATTCCAGAGCAATAGGAAAACGGGCAAAAAAAAAAAAAAAAAAGTGAATAAATACCAGAGGAAGAAATGTGAAAGGCCAAACAAGATATAAAAGAGTCTCAACCTCACTAGTAAACATGGAAATGCAAGTTGAAACAATAATGAGATGGCTCATTACACCAATCCGATTGGCAAAATTAGTGTCTGACATAGTATTGAAGATACGGGGGGAAATAGCAATGTTTATAAACTGCTGGTGGGAATTTAAATTTTCACAGCTACTTTGGAGAGCAATTTGAAAATGCTTGATAAACTTTAAGGCAAGCAAATCTATGATCTAGCCAACTCCGCCACTAATGTGTGCCTCTTAAGTTAAGTTTCCTAATCGGGGCCTGAGTCAGGGATTCTTGTGCAGTGATTTATTGAAGCAGAGCTCTTAGGTGAAAGGGAGATGGGATGGCAGATAGGGTGGAAGCGCTAGGCAGTGATATGTTCTCGGTTGGAGATTAGCTTCAATCTGATCCCATGGGAGCTCTGGGGCAGGAGTGACAACACAGAGTCGGTCTACCTCGAGGCAAGGGAGCCAAAATGTTTTACCCCCATGTCACTCAGTCATCAGCTATGGTCACCCCATAAGAAGGATGGAAAAGTGGTGTAACTGTGGGCAAGGGAGTTCCCAAGAAGGGAGTAGCTCTGAGCCCTTAGTGTCAACACTCACAGCTGGAGGGTGGGAACACCTACAGGTAGAAGGCATCTGAGTGGGACACCAGCAATGTTTTTCACCATGTCCCAGAGAAGCATACTCATATGCAGAAGCATACATGTCCACGGATATTTATTGCACCTTAGTATGTAATAGAAAGACAAAGAGGAGCCTAACTGCCTCCCAGCAGGAAAACAAAAATTAAACTGCTTTATAAGTGCAATAAGATAATCAACCACCGTTCAAATGAACAAACTAGATCAACATCCATCAATAGGGATAAGTCTCCAAACGTAACATGGAACGAAAAAAATAACAAAGGAACCTCCACAGGTTTACACCATTTATGTAAACTTTCAAAAAAAAATGTAAGAATGGAATACACAGGTTTTGAATGTGTAACCAGGTAATGACAGCATAAAATATGCACGAGACAGATAAACACCAGGTCAGCACACTGTATCTGTCTTTCATTGACATCTCTTTTGTAAAAATAGGGGACTCTGAAGCAAATATGGCAAAATGTGAATATCCATTTAATCTCGATGTGTGTCTGTTACATTATTTCTCGATTTTCTCATATGTTGAAATGGCCTATAGTTTTAAATAAGAGTGTTTAAAAAACACAAAGGGGACGGGGCTATATGAGAAGTCTCTGTACTTCCTGGTCAATTTTGCTGTGAACCTAAAACTACTCTAAAAAATAAAGTTTCTTATTTTTAAACACCCACAAGGGAGGGAGGGGTTCTGCAGGCTGCCTTCAGGAAACGGGGTCTCAGAAATGGGGATGGGGAAATGGGGGGATGGTGGGGTGGGGAGGTTGGAAGAACTAACTCTTCTGGGCTGAGGGGAGGGTTGACGCTGTCCAGGGTCCTGGACCCCGGAGGCGGGGGCTGGTTACGCTGCGACAGACCAGCAGATCTGGTCAGTTCTCTCCCCAAAATGTAGTACACGGAGCCTAATCATGTCCACCTGTCCCTGGTTCTGCTGCCGCCTCCTCTTCCCTCAGCGACTGCGGAAGCCTCATCAGTAGCCTCCCCACTTCCTCTCTGGCCCCCATAATCCATTCTCCGCAAGCAGCCAAAGGGATCTTTTAAAAACATAAACCAGATCTTGCTACATTCTGGATTATAATCCTGCAAAAGCTTCCTATAAAGTTTACAATAACGTCGAAAATCCTCCCCCGACCTCCAACCCCCCGCCCCCCGTCCCCGTCATCTGCTGCCGCCGGCCTCTCCAATCTCTCTCCAACTATCCTCCCCTCTCCAGTGCCCTTCTTTTCTTTCATTTATTTAGTTAAAGACAAGGTCTTGCTCTGTCACCCAGGGTGGCATGATTTCGACTCCCTGCAGTCTGGATGGACCTCCTGAGCTCAATCAGTCTTTCCTCTTCAGCCTCTCAAGTAGCTAGGACCACAGGCGCATGCCACCACACCTGGCCAATTTTTTTTTTTTTTTTTTGTAGAAACGGGGTTTGCTATGTTGCCCAGGCTGTCCTTTTACTCCTGAGCTCAAGCAATCCGCCCACTCAGCCTCCCAAAGTGCTGGGATTACAAGCATGAACCACGGTGCCTGGCCCCAGCGTAGCTTTTTTAAATCTGTACCCACCCATATCTCTGGCTTTGCCTCCTGTCCTTACTCTCCAGCAAGCCCACAGGAAACCTCAAAACACCTGCAAGCCCATGAATAGTCTCACCCCTCTCCCATGGCTGTGGCATGTATGTTTTCTACCAGAGGAATGTCCTTCCTCTCCCTTCTGCCCCTGGCCAATTTCAACTCACACTGAAGATCTCAACCTCTGGCTCCCTTCTCCTAATTCGAGGTTAGATGCCTCCCTTCTCTGAGATCCCACAGATTCCAGGGCTGCCCCCCACTGAAGCACTTACATTCCACTGTCATCGATCTCTCACTTTCAAACTTAGTCAGAGAACCCCAGTGCCTAGTCCAAGGGGAGGGGCGACACGGTAATAATTCAGTGAATGATAAATGTACAGGCAAATCACTCTTACTGGGGCCCTGGGGATCTGCCCTAAAGCAAGGCCAGTTTCCTCGTCCTTCCCTTTCACGTGACCTTGAGGAAGTCACTTCTCTTTGAGCCCTGTTTCATCCTCTGTAACATGGGGCCACCACTTCCATCTACTCCACAGGATTGTCATGAGGATTGAAGGGTAATGTGAGGATAGCACGCAGGGGACAGTGTTTGTCACTATTGCTGGAGGGGGATGATTGGGTGTCTCTATGAAGGGACTGAGAGCAAAGCTGTTGGCAAGCATGGATGAGTCTTTGGGAATAGCGGGGCGGTAGCCCAAGTAGTCGAGTCCCGGCCCCACTGTTGCTCCTCTGTCACTCACTCCACTTGGGGCTGGTGGCCTGGACCCAGGGCTGGCCGCCCCTTTCACTCCATCCCCAAGGCCCAAGAATCTCTGCAGGACCCTCCAGCTCCCCCACTCTGGGCGGCTGGGGAAGGGTCAACTGCTGGATGGAATTTGCAGTCCTCAGAGGGTTTGCATTTCCATGTCTCCCGTGTTGGGGATGGTGGAAGGTGATGAATAAAAGATGGGGACGGGGGGAGCTCCTGTGGCTTTAAGAGAAATGTGATGAGCATTCAGAGTGGGGAGATTAGCGCGAAACTTCTCCCTGAATACCAAGAACGCAGGTTTCAGCATCCAGTGCAAAATCAACCAAAATCAACCATAAAGCCACCTTTCTGCTGTGAAGTGGCAGAACCCAAGGAAGGAGAAGGCACCCCTGGGCCTTTGGTGGGGAGTAGGAGGGGCCAGGAGGTCACAGACTCAAGTGAAGGAAGCCTAAAGCATCAGGAGAGAAGTTCATGGATGCACGGCCAAGGTGACCCATGGGTGGGGCCAGGGTGGAGAGCAGAGGAGCATCCAGGTGCAGCCCCTTCCTTCCCAGGGTGGACGCCCTCTTCAGATGCTAAAATAATCCCCCCACACACTCACATGAGAGGGGCTGTGGTGGCAAGGCTGTCTGCATGGCCTCTGACAGGAGCCTCAGTGGGTGGCTGATTGTCATGATTGTCACTAATGATGGGGAGTCGCTATTCACTGAGATTTTATCCTGTGCCACACAGAGCGCCAAGTGCTTTCCGTGCACTGTGCTTTTCAGTCCTCACAGCAACTTTAGGAGGGTGTTGCTATTACCATCCCTTTCTCACCAGTAAGAAAACCGAGGCACACAGAGGTTATGTAACTTGCTCCATGTCACAGAGCAGGTGAGTGAAAATCAGGATCCAAACACAGGTCAGGCTGACTCCCTCGGGGAGGGGCAGTGCTGGTGTGTGCTGGGGCTGGGAGGAGGGTTGAGGATGTGGGCCCTGTACAAAGTTCGGGAGTCACCCAGCCAGTCAGCATGTCACACCTGAATCTGTCTTCCAGTTTCTCCTGGGGGAGAGCATCCCAGGCCCACTGGTCAGGGATAATGAGTGAGATGGGTAGAGGGATGCTTGCTTTCTTTCTCTCTTTCTTTCTTTCTTTCTTTCTTTCTTTCTTTCTTTCTTTCTTTCTTTCTTTCTTTCTTTCTTTCTCTCTCTTTCTTTCTTTCCTTTTCTTTTCTTTCTCTCTTTCTTTCTTTCTTTCTTTCTTTCTTTCTTTCTTTCTTTCTTTCTTTCTTTCTTTCTTTCTCTTTCTCTCTTTCTCTCTTCTTTCTTTCTTTCTCTTTTTTTTTGAGACAGAGTCTTACTCTGTCACCCAGGCTGGAGTGCAGTGGCTGGATCTCGGCTCACTGCAAGCTCTGCCTCCCAGGTTCATGCCATTCTCCTGCCTCAGCCTCCTGAGTATCTGGGACTACGGACAGCTGCCACCTCGCCCAGCTAGTTTTTTGTATTTTTTAGTAGAGACGGGGTTTCACTGTGTTAGCCAGGATGGTCTCGATCTCCTGACCTCGTGTTCTGCCCGTCTCGGCCTCCCAAAGTGCTGGGATTACAGGCTTGAGCCACCGCACCTGGCCTTCTTTCTTTCTTCCTTCCCTTCCTTCCTTCTCTCTTTCTTTTTCTTTCTTTCTTTCTTTGTTTGTTTGTTTTCAGACAGTGACTTGCTCTGTCACTCAGGTTGAAGTGCAGTGGTGTCCTCACAGCTCACTGCAGCCTTGAACTCCTGGGCTCAAGCGATCCTCTCACCTCAGTTTCCCAAGCAGTCAGGACTACAGGCGCACACTACCATGCCTGGATAATTTTTTTAAATTATTTTTTGTAGAGACTGGGTCTCACTACATTGTCCAGGCTGGTCTCAAACTCCTGGTCTCAAGTGATCCTTCCATGTCAGTCTCCCAAAGTGCTGGAATTACAGGTATGAGTCACCGAACCCCACCTCACTGCTATGAATTTGTGCTTAGATGTGAGTAGATGTCTAGGAGGGGTTGTGACATATTTGTGCATGTCGTGGTGTGTGATTGTGCAAAGGGTACATGTGGCATTATCTCCACTTGTGTATATGACTGTCAGTGTACCACCATGCATGTATGTGTTCATATGAGTGTGGCTGTGATGGGTAAGTATATGCTATGAGCATGAGAGTGGCTGATCATGGGTGTGTCTTTGTGTGTAAAATTCAGTGACTAAAATATATAAAATACACAAATGGATTCGGTGCGGTGGCATGTGCTTGTGATCCCAGCCACTTAGGAGGCTGAGGCAGGAAGGTCACTTGAGCCCAGGAGTTCAAAACCAGCCTGGACAACATGGTGAGACCCGGTCTCTACAAAAAATAATTTTAAAAATGACCAGTTTGGGTGATACCCTGCCTCAAAAAAACAAGAAAAACAAAACAAAAAACACATGCATGTGTGTGTGTGTGATTGGTGTAGGTATAGTATTATATACATGATTGTATGTGTGCATGCTTGGTGTACATGTGTTTCCATGACTGTGACATGGGACAGCCTGTGACTGGGTGTGAGTCATGTGCCTGTGTGTACAGAGAACCGTGTGTGTGTATGCACATGCCAAGTCAGGATGGTCACCTCTGATTCCTCTCTCCCCACCCCCGTCTTGCCCCCAGGATAATTTTTTGTCTGTTGAGACGCTCAGAATAGGAATCATTTTGCTTCCATGCAAGGATCCTCGCAGGGACAGCCTGGACATGGAATGTTCAATGGCAGATACTCAGCAGAACCCCAGAGTCCAGCATAACATGTTTCCCTCAAGATTCTCCCAGTGTCCCTCCCAGCCAGGCAGACAATCTTGGCTGTATCCTCACGAAAGGCCAAATCTCAGAAGGACTATGCATCAGGCACGTTAGATATACTACATATTGTATATCTTTCTCCCCATTTCATAGCTGGGGAAACTGAGGCTCAGACAAGTTAAGGCTTTGCCTTCAACTTCAAGTCAAAATTGCTTTCTCTGAAGGTTCCCTAATTTTCTGAGAAAGCAATTCAGCAATGGTTGAAACCAAGACATTCAGTTAGTCACTCATTTATCAGTTAGTCAGCACTCCCATCCTGTGACCACACAACCTAGGCTTCCAGCTTGTCACCAACTCTCTGAGGATGCAGCCACCACCTTCCTCGGCCTCCCACAGCCTCCAACCCAGCAGAACACATGCGGATCCATAGCATGGCTGAGCTGTCCTTGGTGCTGAAGCGGCATCCGCTGGCTCTTGCCTCTGGGTCCTCAGCTGGGACCGGCTACTTCTTGACTTCGAGAGCCTGCAAACATTATTCCTAAGAAGTCCCCAGGACCTGGGGCTGGATTGTTGGGAGCAGAAACTCACGATTTTCCTGCCATGTTCTATGCTAGCCCAGCACATCTAGAGCCTTGCCTCTCTTGTAGCCTGAACACCTCTTACACAGCTTCTCAGGGGCAGGGTGAGGTTGATGCAACCCAGAAATTGGCTGTGATACTTGCTGACCTGAGATGAAGGGAAAGAACAGGCCGTTGGGTGTGTCCAGGGGATGGAACCATGGTGGAGGGGGGTCTGGATGCCACAGCATGGGGAGATGGTAGCAAGACCCTGGTGAGGATGCGGGAGCATCACCAAACGCTGTCTGTCCTCAGGTCCCTTGGAATCTCTCCCAGGAAAGGAACCCGGAGGCTAGGAACCAGGCTAGGTCTTTGCAGAACCAGATGGTGGATGCTTCAGGAAGACAGATTTCAGCTTCACTTAAGGAACCCTTTCTTACTGTCAGAGTTCCTCAACAAGGAATCATTTTTGCCTCGAAAAGAAGTGAGCTTCCCAAAAATGAGAAAGACAAAACATTATTTTTCTAGGGTTCTCAGGGCAGCAGACCAGCTCTTATGCACAATGGCTGCCTTTTATTAAACACGTATTATGTGCTGGCCACAACGCAGAGGTGTATGTATTATTAGTCCTATGATACAAATGAGGAAACTGAGGCTCAGAGAAGAAAGACGACTTGTTCAAGGTCACACAACTAGGAAGTAATTGGGCTGGGGTCACACTCAGGTGCGTCTGACTCCAAGCCTGTGCTGTTAACCTCTGTGCCACGAAGACTCCCTGAACCAATCTGGAAGGCAGAGCATTTCTACCCCTCCCCCACACCCCGCAGCCTTCTCTCAGCTCCCTCCCCTCTTTCTCCCCTTGGGTTGAGTTTTAAGGAAGAAATAAATGAAAAATGGATGAGGCACCCAGCCCAGGGTATGGGGCCTGATCCGATTAATACTGATGTTTCTTTCATGAGGGATGAGACGGTGTCTCTCACCTGCAGCAGCCCAGGGCTTGGAATAAGCTGCCTGTAAGTCATTAAGGCCACCTGCCTCCTGGCTCCGTGGGTTCTCTGGCCTGCCCCGCCCACCATCTGCCACCATCTTCCCCTCCTCCCTCCCTCCCCACGGCCCAGCCACAGCTCTCAGAAGCCACGCTAAGCTTCTGCACCATCTCTGAGACAGCCTGGGGCAGCAGAATGAGCCCAGGCTTTAGAATCAGACTGGAGTCTAGATCCCAGCTCTGCCTCTCACCAAGAGACTTTAGAGAAGCCAGGGAGGCTTCAGCTTCCACTCTAGTAAAATGGGGCCGATGCCTGCCTCATGGAGTCACTGTGAGGTGTGAGCTAATGTGCCTTGGGCTTGGAACACAGTTTACCTCTTCCTGGTTAACACTCGGTAAATGACCATTACTGCTCCTGCCACTCCCACAGCTGCTATGGTTATCTTGATGAATGGAAGTCCTAAGTTTTGATGAGAGAGAACTGGATGAAAATCAAGGTGATTGGTGCTGAGGCCCCATTTACTCCTCAGGGAAGCCCCAATTTCCTCCCCACCTGTCTCGTTGGTGTCGGGGCTGGGCGGCAGTCAGCAACAGGGAGTTGAGTGACTGGAGCTCCAGCTGTTGGGGGTTTGCCTCACCTGACTTTGTGTCCAAATAAGAGACAGATGGCAGTTCCTGATGGATACCAGAGGCACTTGGACCACTGAGGAAGCTGATGCTGTCAATGTGGCTTCCATCTGAGAGCCAGTAGGTTTCCTAAAAGAAATTCTAGGGTCTGGCACAGTCACTCCCCTGCCAAAGTACATTGGACTTAGCAGCAGCATCAGTTACAGAAGAACAGAGCACAAGTGAGCTTCCTGTGAGCAGCCCAGCCCCCAGACAGAAAGATTCTACCCCCCGATGCTGAAAGTCCTTGGCCCAACTCCCTCCTCTCCCTGAGCCTCAGTTTGCTGCTCTGTTAAATGGGGACAATAACAGAATCTACCACACAGTGTGGCGGCCAGGGTCAGATGGAACAGACGAATGAGGCAGAGGGATGGCGCAGCAGCCCAGCAGGCTCCCTTTAGGACTTCCCAACCTCCCAAGTCCAAGTCCCCAGGGCTAGGACCCTGAACTGGGTCTGAGCCCCCCACAGACAACTGGGCCCACATAGGGGTCCACACAGTGCTCCCACTGCCCAGCCATGGAGCAGACGTCAAGGCTGCTCCGAGCCTCCTTGCCTTGCGTGCCAGATCATGCACGTGGCTGTGAGGGGGAGGAGGAGGAGGGGGAAGAAGCCGGGAAGCCTGGGGCCCAGGGGAGCACCCCGCACGCCAGTCTCGTCACGCAAGGGGCTTAACACGAAATGTGAAGCCATCTGCCGGATCTCCTCCTGCTAACGTGTCTAGGGAGGGTTCAGCGATTCCAGCCTCTGTCCCCAACTCCAGCCTCCAGTCCCTGTCACCTGGTGTCAGTCCATGCAATTGTCCTCTCAATGGACAGCCTGGCTGTCTGCCTCTCCCTGGACCTGCTGCTTGGACTGTCACTGGGCCCGTCTGTCTGCCTGTGATTCGGTCTGTCTACCCGTAGGTCGTCAGGCTTCTTGTGGGTCAGGCTGGCTATCCATCTGTCATTCTGTTTGTCTGTCTGTTTTCCTCTGTCTACCTGGCAGTCGGTCAGTCCCTCTAGCTACCTGTCTGCCTGTCCATCCACTTCTTGCCCCCTCTGTCTCTCTGCCCACGCTCTTGGCCCTTGCTAGCCCCAGCTCTCTGCCCATTTCTCTCATGTATGGCACTGAGTTCACTCATCAGCAAGGTCACTCCTCTAGGCCATGGGCCAGGGCTGGCTGCCTCCGGTGAGGTAGAACAGGCCCACTCCTACCCTCAAGCCCCTGCCCCAGTTTACACTCCCCAGCCTTCATTGCCAAGCCTCTCCCTTCTTCCAGCCCCCGTCCCCATGCTCCTCTCTCCAGCCCTTGAGTGTTAGAGAAAGATTTAGCTGAAGGTATTTGGGGGAGACTAGGTTTGAATTAATGGTGAAAATCAGGTTTTCTGATTCCATTTCAGTTTTATCCCTCGACTGATTTTCTACATTACCATTGAGCAGCAGTTGAGAATGACTGTTCTCTGCAGTATTTATGGTAATGCAGGTTAATGTCTGAGTTCGAGGAGCTCAATTAGCAAATTCATGGACAAGGGGGTCCGTTCGCGCTTCTCTGGTGAAGCTCGATGATTCATTAGCCATAGGGAGACTCCGGGTTTCATGTCCGCATACAAAACGCCAGCCGCTGCTCTCCAGGCATGGTGCCCGGCTCAGCGCTGGTGCTCAGGGAGCCCGTGACTCTGTTCCCTGTGCCTATCATAGTGCTTGGCACAGAGTAAGGCCTCCATATTTCTTTCTTTCTTTTTTTTTTTTTTGAGGTGGAGTCTCACTCTGTTGCTAGGCTGGAGTGCAGTGGCATGACCTCAGCTCACTGCAACCTCCGCCTCCCAGATTCAAGCGACTCTCCTGCCTCAGCCTCCCAAGTAGCTGGGACTACAGGCACACACCACCACACTCAGCTAATTTTTATATTTTTAGTAGAGACGGGGTTTCACCATGTTGGCCAGGATGGTCTCAATCTCCTGAACTCGTGATCCATCCGCCTCGGCCTCCCAAAGTGGTGGGATTACAGGCGTGAGCCACCGCGCCTGGCCGCCTCCATATTTCTTTGACACTAACCACAGGGCACATGGTAGGTGCCTCTAAACATTTAATAAATCAATTAATCACTTCATTCCCAGTGCCAGGTACGGAACTCCAGAACAGAGGAGGTGCTCAGTGTTTGCTGAAGAAATTGACACACCCCAATAACCTGTGCTTAAAATGGCATTGCCACCTGGTAAATGCTAGGTGAGTATTTGACTGACCAACTGATTGATGATGGACGCATGAATGAATGAATGAATGATTGCTGGTCTTCTCTAGCTGCAAGGCTACTCTGATCCCCAGGATCCCACCTGGAGGGTGAGTGGAAGAAACAGGATCTCAAGGAGGGGATCTTAGTCCAGACAGCATAGGGCTGGAGAAGATGTGCAGAGCTCCTGCCTCCACCTCAGGTGAGCACCAGACTTCAAAAGGTGGAGTGGCCATTTTCAGGTTTGTAGCTTTGGGTATGCTGGGCTGGGTCCCAAGCCTGGGGAGAAGCTGCAGGTCACACCCTACTCCTCTACTAGGTGCCCAGCTGTGATTCTCAGGGGAGGGGAACTAGGCAGGCAGAGGAACCCATTCTCCTGGTGGCTTTCCAAGATTGGCCTCATTGGAGACTTGCTTCTCGGTGATGTGAAGCAGGGTGATGAGTCCCCTTTAGCAAATGTGGAAACTGAAGGCCAGAGAGAGGAAGTGCCTTGCCCAAGGTCACACAGCATGTTAGTAGTTGAGACAGGCTTTGAACACAGGTCTTCTGTGTTCTTTCTACTGTGGCCCCATCACATTCTTCGTCCTCCCTGGGCCTCTGATTTCCAGCAGCCTCCCCTTCCAGTCCCCCATTCCGTCTGCACTAGAATGTCAGCTCCATGAAGGCAAGGAGCCTAGCCTCTTTGTTCACAGCTGTCTCCCCAGTGCCTAGAACTGGTCCGGGAAACTATAGTAAGTGCAAAGCCGCCTTATTGCATAAGTGAATGACTGAATGAATGAATCTCTTGCCCACCTGAGAGGGCAGGGACACAACACAATGAATAGCATCTCCCATTTATTAGGCTGCCACTCTGTGTGTTCCCAACTGCCATTGTTCCAGTTTTCCCAGTGGTCCTGTTGGGAGAACATTTACCCTGGGCACGTTTTCAGCTGAAGAACCTTCCTCTAGAGAGGCAACTTAACTTGTCCCAGGTCACACAGTGAGCCAGAATCAGGCTTCCAAACCAGTTCATTCTGCGTCCGAGCCTTGAGCCCAAGCCCACCAGCCACCTGCCCTCTGCACTGCTAGCTGGAGGCTGGCCCCCCACCTGCCTGCCCGCCAGCTCCCTCTAAGGCCAGCCCATAGACTGACAGCTTCCCAGCCAGGCAGGCGACCCAAGCAACCTGCGGGGTCACCTCCTCAGGCTGGAGCCAGAGCTGTGACAGGGAGACCAAGAAAGGCCGAGCCCAGTGGGGGCAAGGCCAAAGCCTGAGCTGCTCACTGTCTGCCCTGCCCGCCGGGGGTCTCATCAGTGTCAGCAGCGGCCTCTGGGCGAGATGAGGTTGACATTTCCTGTACATCCTGCTGGAGGCTGCCTGTCTTTCCTGGGAAGGGGCTCTGGTGGGAGGGGCTATGGGGTGACAACTGCGATGTGACAGGCAGGCCTGGGAGAACACTCCAGGGTGCTCTCCTACCCCAAGAATTTGACGAAGGAAACAGACGAGGCTCCTGCCCCACGCTGAAGGCTCACAGGAGTAGCTGTTGGCGTTGATGGAGGGCTCACACGTGCCAGGCTGTGAGCTGAGCACCTCACCTGTGTCCTCTCCGTCACCCTCACAGCTATGCATGGGGAGGCACGAGGAACAGCCCCAGTTTACAGTTAGGGAAACTGAGGCTCGGGGACATGAAATCAATTGCATGCAGTCATGTGAACAGAGTGGCAGATGCAGGACTGAGTTCTATCTGACCTCCGAGTCTTCACCCTTAAACTCCACTCCCACAGGTCTCTATGGAAAAATGTAAGTTACATAAAGGTGGCCCCTGCTTTCTGGGAACTTCCTCCTGCAGCTTAATGAGGCAGGAGAAGAAGCCCCTGGCTGGGGAGGCAGAAGATACAGGTTCAATAATCCTGCTTCCGGACTCCCTTTCTGTGTGACCCTAGGCTGCTCACTTAACGCCTCTGACCCTCAGCTGTGACATCCTCATGATGGAGATTTCACACAACCATGTCTGAAAGGGACCATCCTGCTCGCTGAGCCCTGGAGGCCCCTCCACCTCCCTGCTCTGATTCTCTGGGTTTGAGTCTTGAGGGCAGCAAACAGCACAGCCTGTGAGAAAGTCCCACAGTGTGGTGTGGGGCAGAGCCCACTGAACCCTCATCAGGGGATCTGACAAGCAGAGAGTCAGGGAGCGCGGTGACTTGCCCAGGGTCACACGGCACATTAGCATCTGCAAAAGCATTCCCAGTCTAGCACCTTCCACCATGCAGCAGCTGCAGCCATAAAAATGTTCAAAGAAATGTAAGAATTTTACCTTTGGCTCTTGGGTTTTTTTTGTTTTGTTTTGTTTTGCTTTAAATCTTTATTCTTTTTTCTTTGATTCTTTGAAGAGAGATAGCATGTTGAGGTTCGTAGAAACTTTTTTTTTTTTTTGTCCTTTTAAGCAAAAAATAAGCAAATTCAGTCTAGAAGACCCTGAAGACAGAAATGGCATCTCGGCTTCTTCCCATTATTCCCCCGGAGGCCTGGTGGCTGTCTCCCTGAGTCCCCAGCGGCTGGCACCGTCATGGAAAGGCCCGCCAGGGGGACTTGCTGGACCAGCTGCTGCATAAACAGCGAGCAACTTCAGACAGACTGGAAAATCAGGCGCCACTTCAAAGGCACAGTGACAGGCGGCAACGCTGGTGGGAGCATGGAGGTGGCCTCCCCTGACGACCAGCCGGGAGCAGGAGGCTGGACTCGCTGTGGTGTTCTCACGGAGAAACAGCAGACCAAAGGACAGGTATCACCTCCCCCACCAGCAGGAAGCTGTTACAATATTTGTCAACCTGTGAGCTCCAGGGAGGCAGAGGAGCCCGCTTGGGAGAGCCGAAGCAGGACAAAGGAGCACTGGCAGGACAAAGGAGCACTGGCTGGGGCCTGGGACAGGCAGGCCTGATGCTTCCCAAAGCCAGGCTTCACCTGCACAGCCAAGGGCCTTGGGTAGGGAGCCGTGTGGCCAGAGTTCAGCATGGCCCTGCCCAGCTCCCAGCCCACATACCAAGTCCCATCTCTGTGCCAGGCAGTATGTAGGGCACAGCAAACCTTGAGGACAGGTGAGGAGAAGCTGAACACACTGGCCCCCGTGAGGCAGCAGAAAGCCCTCTGCAAAGGTTGGAACAGAGCAAAAATGTTGAAGTGTGTGTGTGTGTGTGTGTGCACTGTGTGCACGTGTGTGTGCACCCACATGGTGGTGTCTTTTAGCAGGACCTATTTCGTGCTCACACCTTGCGAGGTTCACTCATTCGGCCTCGGGCCCCCTCTCACCCCCAGTTCTTTCTGTAAGTCACTAAGGCCACCTGCCTCCTGGCTCCGTGGGTTCTCCAGCCCGCCCTGCCCACAATCTCTGTCCTCCCGCTCTTCCTCCTTCTCCAATCACAGGGACATTGGAGTGAGGCAACTCCAGATGTGTCCCATCACTTCTGGGCAGTGTGGCCTTCGACAAGGGACTGCACCTCTTTGAGCCTCAGCTTCCCCATCTGTAAAATGGGACACATGGCTCCACCTTCATGGAGAGATGGAGGTGTGCAGAGCTTCAAGCTCCTGCCTGGCGCACAAGAGCCCTCCACATACGCAAGCCCTTCCCTCCCGTTTTCCCCACCACCCTCCATCCTCTTCTTACCTCTCCTCATCTTTGTTCCTTCCCAGCCCCTCTCTGTGCCTCTGTTTTTCTGTCTGTAAAGTGGAAATAATGCTACTTATCTTCAAGGCTGGTGGTGAAGATTAGGGAAGAGATGTTTAAGCAGGGCCTGTGGTTTCATCACTCACTGGCGGTGCGATCCTCATCATCCTGATGTCTCCATGCCTGGCACATAAATGGAAGTGGGTACTACTGAATGGAGAGAGGTGCTGCATGTGTGTGTAACTGTTTGCATTCATCTTAAGTGTACCTTTGGCTTTTGCGTCAAATGGCTTATGACGCAGATGTACGCCCACGAAACCACCACCTGAATAAAAAATGTAGAGCATCTCCAGCACCCCAGAATGTTCCCTATCCCAGTCACCACCTCCCTTCCACCAGCAGAGGTAACTACTATTCTGATCACCGATACAGCCAAAGTTGCAGGGAAGAGAATAGACTGAATGGGCAAAGGGCAGCCAGAGGACCAAGGCTGGGGTATCCGAGGCAGGGATGCTATGGTGGACATTTGGGGGTGGTGGGATGATGATAAGCTTGAGGTCTCAGGGGACCTCTTCTCTAGGAGCCTCCTGCTGCCAGAGAGAGGCAGGAAGGCTGCCTTGCGGCTCGTGGTCACTCACATCTAGGGCCTCTGGGCTGGACCGGCCCAGCAGAGCCGAGACTTGGGCAGCTGCTGCCCCCAGCCCTTTGATGTGACAGAGATGGAGACACACGCACGCCCAGCAATTAATTAATTGTGACTTTCACCGCACAGCGGCCGCTTCCTATTGATCTCCGCCCGTCTGGAGTGAGAGAGACAATTAGGAGGGAGTGCAGCAGCAGCAGCTAATTACCCACTGAATAAAAACCGTGCCTTTCAATTTATTCAACTTTTTTCACAAAAATAACCTGGTCACTCCCTCCTGCTGAGAAGCAAAGGAGGGTGCCCAGTTAGCCCCTCACGGATGCTGAGAGCCTCAGGAAGTCACGGGGCCGCTACCTCATTGCCAAGGAAGACCCCCCATACAGCTGGGTTCTGGGAACTGAGGCTGGGGGACCAAGGGCCGCTACGTCATCAAAAACAGCCCTCAGGTAAAATCAGGCAATAGACCAAATGAAGTGAGACAGGGGCTCCAAGGAATCCAGAGGCTTAGATGAAGTCCTGGGAGTGTCCAAGTCAAGCTGCAAAGACTCCTGAAGATCCTATTGTCCAACCCCCACCCACAGGGGCAGCCTAGTGTACAGCAGGGGAAGGCGCGACAGCCCTTGGTTCAAACCTCAGCGAGGCTTCTTTGGATTTTTATTTTATTTTATTTTATTTTATATTTTTTGAGACAGAGTCTTGCTCTGTTGTCCAGGCTGGAGTGCAGTGGTGCAATCTCAGTTCACTGCAACCTCCACCTCCCAGGTTCAAGCGATTCTTCTGCCTCAGCCTCCTGAGTAACTGGAATTACAGGCGTGCACCACCACCCCCAGCAAATTTTTGTATTTTTAGTAGAGACGGGGTTTCGCCATGTTGGTCAGGCTGGTCTCGAACTCCTGACCTCAGGTGATCCACCCGTCTGGGCCTCCCAAAGGGCTGGGATTACAGGTGTGAGCCACTGCACCCGGACCTTGGATTTTCATTGTCCACCAATACTTAGCACCTTCGAGGGACAGTGTCATTCCCATTTTACAGATGTGAAAACCGATGCTCAGAGAGGTAACAGTGCCAGCTCAAGGCCACACAGCACATGTGCTAACGCCTAGGGCAAGCAACATCACCTAATCGGGAGTGAAACCTTTACCATGCAGGGAAGTTGTGAACATTTACATGCAATTTCTTTCTTTTTCTTTTCTTTTTTTTTTTTTAAGCTGCCTAGCCCTGCAAGGCACCATCCGTGATAGGAAAACTGAGGCTGCAAGATGAGGTCGCTCACTCAAGGCAAGCACATGGGCTACAGAGGGGAAGAGGGAGCAGAGGACTCCCAGCCAGCCAGCCCTCTTCCTGCTCCATAAACATCTCTCTCTATGTTCAGACCCGCTCCACTGTCTGCTGGAAGGTGGGAGGGACCGCTAAGCGAGTCACCCACCAGCAGGACTTTGATGCCCTTAGATTTGCCTGGGTTTGGGGAAGCTTCTTCACAAGGATTATTATTATTATTATTATT
>NW_012115600.1:345830-384733 GCF_000951035.1 Colobus angolensis palliatus
ATACACACTTGAGTATCTCCACTTTGCCTAATAGGACTCCAAGAGAGAAACAACTAGAAATCGCAATTTAAGTGAGGCAGGTTTTTTTTTTTTTTTGAGACGGAGTTTCACTCTTACTGCCTAGACAAGAGTGCATGGCACTATCTTGGCTCACTGCAACCTCCGCCTCCCGGGTTCAAGCAATTCTCCTGCCTCAGCCTCCCGAGTAGCTGGGGACTACAGGCGTGCGCACCGCCACACCCAGCTAATTTTTGTATTTTTAGTACAGACAGGGTTTCACCATGTTGGCCAGGCTGGTCTTGAACTCCTGACCGCAAGTGATCTGCCCACCTTGGACTCTCGAAGTGCTGGGATTGCAGGTGTGAGCCATGGCGCCTGGCGTCAAGCATCTTCTTAGAAGCATTGCCCCACAGCCCCATGGGGGAGGCAGGATAGTACCTGTTAGAGACAAAGATAGTGAACCCTGAGAAAGGAGGAGGAGGCTGAGGCAGCACAGGCTCCACTGGGCCTAGAACCTGGCTCTCCAGGGTCCCAGTGCCCTCTCCAGGTGCCTGGGCAAAACTGCTGACCATGGCCTGGCTCCAAGAGTGACTTGGCACTTTCGCCCATCACTCCAGGCTGGCCCTAGAGTCCACCCCATGGGCCTTTGCCTCCTTTCCTTCCTGCCGGGGTCGACCCAGCCTTCAGAAAGCCCCCCGCAGCCTCAGTTACTGTGGAGAGTGGCGGACGAGGGGAGGATGGCTTATCCCACAGCTGCTGCCCAGATGTGCCAGCTCCCACCTGGCTCTCCCAGCAACTGCCTGTCTGGCTGGAGAAAGCCAGGGAGTGGGGGCTCCCAAGAAGGCTGCTCAGAAGTCCCTCTCCCTGAGGAGGAAAGAGCTGGGTCAAGGGCCCTTTGTCCTGTTAGACCTATGCCTCCACCCCAAGCCCCACACTAATGCCCAGTACAGCCTTGCAGTGTGGGCAGCCAGCATCGTGTTACCCACTCAGCGGAGGGGAGGCTGAGCCGCTGTCTCCAGACCCCTGGCACCCGCTTACTTTGGATCCAAACTCCCTCTTGGGTCTCACTCTTCCCATTAATTTGGCAAAGATTCCCTGAGCCCGCACTATGTATTCCTTTAATAAATCATGTTTGGTATTTGGTGAACGCTTACTATACCCTTGGCACTGTTCTGAAGACATTATTACCCTATTGACTCCATTAATAGCTGTCACAATCATGTGAGGTAGATTATATTACTATGCCCATTTCATAGATGGACACACTGAGGTGCCGAGAAATAAAGTAACTTGCTTGGTACCACACAGCCAGGAAGGGGCAGGACCAGGATTTGAACCCAGTCTGTCTAGGATGCTTCTCTGGCAAGTGACTGTCTTATCTAACTTGGCAAAGAAAGTGTAGCAAGACTCAGGAAGCCAGATTACCTCTAATTCATTGTGCTGGCACAAGGGACTCGCTTTATTCACTTGAGATAGACACATTCCAAAGAAAGAGGACTCTCATTTTTTTTCATTTTTGCCTTATATTCAGGAGAAGTCCATCTCAGCAATATTTTTTTTTTCCAGTGACAGAGTCTCACTCTGTTGCTCAGGCTGGAGTACAGTAGTGATCATAGCTCACTGTAACCTCAAACTCCTGACCTCAAGCAATTCTTCCCCTTCAGCCTCCTGAGTAGCTAGGACTACAGTCTTGCGTCACTGTGCCCAGCTAATTCTTCCTATTATTATTATTTTTGAGATGGAGTTTCGCTCTTTTTGCCCAGGCTGGTGTGCAATGGTGCAATCCCAGTTCACTGCACCTCTGCCTCCCGGGTTCAAGTGATTCTCCTGCCTCAGCCTCCCGAGTAGCTGGGATTACAGGTGTGTACCACCACACCCAACTAATTTTGTATTTTTAGTGGAGACGGGGTTTCACCATGTTGGCTAGCTGGTCTCAAACTCCTGACCTCATGATCTGCCTGCTTCAGCCTCCCAAAGTGCTGGGATTACAGGCGTGAGCCACCATGTCTGGACCAGCTAATTCTTATTTAAGAGACGGGGATCTTGCTATGTTGCCTAGACTGGTCTCAAACTGCTGGCCTCAAGGGATCCTTCCGCCACAGCCTCCCAAAATGCTGAGATTACAGATATGAGCCACTGTGCCTAGCCCTCTCAACAATATTCTGAAGGAAATTCCCTATTCTGGAAGAGGGGGCAGTCACAGGTAATACTAGTCTAAGGTTGAAAATAATCAGAGACAGAGGCCGGGTGCGGTGGTTCACATCTGTAATCCCAGCACTTTGGGAGGCTAGGGCAGGTGGTGACCTGAGGTCAGGAGATCGAGACCAGCCTGGCCAACATGGTGAAACCCTGTCTCTACTAAAAATAAAAATAAAATAATAATAATAATCATCATCATCATCATCAGAGACCTAAGTGAGGGACAGACAGAGGGTGAGGACTAGAGGTAGCAGACAGTACAAGGAAAGTAGAGAAGGCTATGGGTGGGGGCGGGGGGCATTCAAGATGAGCCTTGATGAGTGAGTGGCATTGGATGATGGAGATGCTGGGGAAAGACACACCAGGAGGGGAAAGCAAAGGCATGGAGCTCAGGGGGAAGCAAGGCGGCCAGTGGGTGAGGGGCTGGGCGGGCCCTGGTTCCTGGATCATGGGCAGTTTGGGACCTGTGGATCCTGGCAAAGCTCTTGGGGAGTGGCCCCCATGGAGGTCTCAGGAAGGTGGTGACTTTGTACACCTGTGTTCATTGCAGCATTATTCACAATGGCCAAATGTGGAAATAACCCAACTGTCCGTCACTGGATGGATGGATAAATAAAACATGATCTGTCCATACAATGAAATATTAGTCAGCTTTATAAAGGAATGATATTCTGATCTATGCTATAATATGGATGAGCCCCGAGGGCATTATCCTAAGTGAAATAAGTCAGTCACAAAAGGATGCGTAATTTCACTTATACAAAGTACCGCTGGGTGCAGTGGCTCATGCCTGAGGTCAGGAGTTCGAGACCAGCCTGGCCAACATGGTGAAACCCTATCTCTACCAAAAATATAAAAAATTAGCCAGGTGTGGTAGTGCATGCCTGTAATCCCAGCTACTCCAGAGACTGAAGCAGGAGAATCGCTTGAACTCGGGAGGCGGAGGTTGCAGTGAGCGAAGATCATGCCACTGCACACAATCAAAGAAAAACAAAAGTACCTAGAATAGTCAAATTCACAGAGGCAGAAAATGAGACGGTGGCTATAGGGGCGGTTGAGGCTTATGGTTTCACGGGTATAGAGTTTCAGTATGAAATGATAACAATTCTGGAGATGGATGGTAGTGTTGGTTGCATAACAGTGTGAATGCTTTTCATGCTACTGAAATGCACCCTTAAAATTGTTAAAATGGTAAATTTTATGGTATGTATATTTTATCACAATAAAAATATAGTGGAGTCTCAAAGGGTCAGGCTGGGGCTTTGAGACATGGAAAGAGTGGGAGATACAGCCAGGCCAGAATGAGCAGGTGAGATTCAAGGTCTGAGGGCACAAATGCTAACCCCAAGTAGCACAGTGAGCGTAGGCTCAGAGTCAGACAGGCCCGGCTTCCAGTCCACACTCAGCCAGCTCTTAACTGTGTGGTTTTAGGCCAGTCACTTGCTCTTTCTGAGCCTCAGTTTTCTCATCTGTGGAACAGTGATAACGCTAGTTATTTCTACTCTTTCACAGGGTTGTTGCAAAAGCCAAATAAGGTAAGAAGAGCAACCGTTGCCCGGGCACGGTGGCTCATGCCTGTAATCCCAGCACTTTGGGAGGCCGAGGCAGGTGGATCACAAGGTCAGGAGATCAAGACCATCCTGGCTAACACGGTGAAACCCCAGCTCTACTAAAAATACAAAAAAATGAGCTGGGCGTGGTGGCGGGCGCCTGTAGTCTCAGCTATTCAGGAGACTGAGGCAGGAGAATGGCGTGAACCTGGGAGGCGGAAGTTGCACTGAGCCGAGATCGCAGCACTGCACTCCAGCCTGGGTGACAGAGTGAGACCCCGTCTCAAAAAAAAACAAACAAACAAACAAACAAACAAAAAACAAACAAAAAAAGAACAACCATTTACTGAACGTTACTGCATGCCAGGCACTGAGTAAAGCACCTCACACATGCTAATCCACTCAGCCATTGCAATAATCCCAAGAAGATGTACTTTTATTGTCCTATTTCACAGATGAGAAAACTAAGGCTTTAGGAAGGAAGATTCCACTGTGCACCCCAAGGCTACACAGTGGGAAGAAGAGGAGCTGGGACTCAGACCTGAACTGTGAGAGGAGCCTATGAGCACCGAGTAGGTGAGTCACTGCTGCCAACTCCTGCCTCCTCCTCTGAGAAGTCTCCCAAGATTCCTGCACTGGGGTGACTCTCGTCTTACCCACTGCTTGTTTCTGGGTGTCTCTGGGGCCCCATGGCCTGCTCGGTCCTGGAGTTATTTCTATGTCTGCCTCTGCAGCAGCATGCAAGCTCTCCAAAGGTACATCTGGATGTTTTTCATTTCAGATTCCTGGGTGCCCAGCCCAATGGCACAGAACCGATGAAAGTCTGGGCAATGGTGGAGCGCTCGGGCTGAGGACAGGACCCCGGACAGCTCCACTGGGACCTGCTAGGGATGGTGTTGCCAGAAGGGTTCTATAAGGATGTTGTCAGACACAACGACAGCCCTGACAAGGTAAAGGGAGACATGGAGGGTGATGAAGACTAGGAGGACAATAATGTTCATGTAATAATCATTCTCCAGTGGGCTTATCCTCTGCTGTATCCATCAGGAGAAGCTCGGTTACGCAACAGTAACAACTGTATCGCAGGAGCTGAACACCACAAAGGCTTACTCTCCACTCCTGCAAAGCCTGTCGTGGGTCTGGGTGACTCTCCAGAGCAATTGTCTCTCATGCAGTTCCTCAGCAAGCCAGGCCACTTGGATGCCGTGGCTCCACCCATGGCAATGCAAGGCCTCCATGACCTCCGCAGCAGAGCAAGAGCACGGTGACAAAGAGCAAGGTCACCCAGGTTAGGACAGTGGTATTCAGATTCACAGCCACTTCTCTGAGCCCCGTACCTATTTTCCCCTCTGCCATCCCCACAGTGTTCCATGCAAGGGCTACAGGTGTGCTGGAGACCCTCAAGGTGAGCCCCACCCCTACTCCTATTCTGACCTCCCAACCCCCCTAAACCTAAAGGCCCAAGCCCCTGCAGCCGGCCCATGTTCCCAGAGCCTGTCCCTGGAAGCAGCAGCACTTCCGGCTCTGACAGCCTTTCCCAGGAGCAGGAGGGGTTCATTTGCATACTACAGGCTCATTTGCATACTACTTAGGAAAAGCCTTCGCTTTTTCCCACCTGCAGCAAACTCCAGGCTGATTAGTCCTCCCCATGTTGGAGAGTTAATTACTCTCCTGCGTAGACCGGGTGTTTATTTGTAATCAGCAGAGGGCTGGGAGAGGAGGGTGAGGACAGGGCAGCGGCAGCTGTCATTAGCCCAAATTCCTGAGCGGCTCCGCAGGTAAAAAAAAAAATGAGGGCGAGCTCCTGCATCACACGACCTGCGCTCAAATCCCAGCACTGGCCCTGCACACCATGTGACCCTGGCCATGCCCTGGGCTCCAGGGAAAGAAGGGTTGATTAGAGCTGGGGTTAGGGGACCATTGGACAAAGGCCCACAGTGAGCCGCCACAGGGCAGAGACAGAGGCTCAGAACCTCGCAATGAAAATGGCACTGCCCCACTGACCCAGGACTCTGGGAGGAGGCTGGGACAGGGCCTCTTCCGGGACCATCCTAGGGCAGGGCCTGTGGGCTGGAGACTGGACCTCTCCTCTGTGTGACACAGGTGACTTGGCCCTCTGCATTCCCCATCAGTTAATTAAGGATGATGGCAGTAACCTCACCAGCCCCAACACAGGGAATCTCAGGAGCCAGGCAGGGGCCATGGAAAACATACATCTCTACTTAGGTGTAAGAAATAGGCCTGAATTCCAAGATTGGAGATGGGTCTTAGCCTCTGGGGAGATTTAGGGACCTTCCCTCCCTTCTACCCCCACCTAATAAACGTGGCCTTCTGATTTTGCCCCACCATGAAGGCATTTCTCTCCCCTCCCCAACCCTTTGGGCTCTGCCTCTCCCTCATTAAGTCACTTCTAAGCCCTCCAGTGCCTCTCCCCACTTGTCAGACACCAAAAGGTCATGTCCAAAGGTCCAGGGCAGGCCCAGCTAACGTGCCAAGGTTGGGAAGACCCTTAGTCACTGTCAAAGCCCCAGAAAAGGCCTGGGCTGCCAGCCTCAGCTCACTCAGGGTATCTGTTCAAACGCAGAGGCCCCACCCCGAGCCTCTGAGTTTGCAGAGAGCACGCAGCTTGGCAGTGGTGTTCTTCCCCAGCTCCCCCAGGTGACTGCTCCAGGGACCCACAGCTTCAGCGCAGCTCCGTTCTCTTTCCAGCAGAGAGGCCGAAGCCCAGGGCGGGTGATTTGTCCAAGGAATAGAACCCAAGTCCCTTGCCTCCAGCCCACAGTGGTCTCTCCTGATAAAAAGTCTGGGGCAGTTAGACACACCCAGAAGGCAGCCTTCCATGGTGATGATGTGGGAACCATGGTGGGGGAACAGGGCTGGGGTTCTGGCCAGTCCACCGGAGCAGTGATCTTGGCCCCTAGGTAGATGGGTGAGGCTCACATCCCCCTGGGAGGCAGATAGGAACACCCTCGCACCCTCACCCCTCCCTAGATGGCTCTTGCCAGAGAGTCACAGGGAGAGGGGGTAACAGCCACTTACAGCCTGTGTGACCTACGGAGGTTGCCAGATAAAATGCAGGCTGAATCATTGTTTTAGCATAAGTATATCCCATGGATAGTGTTGTTTATCTGAAATGCAAATTGAAATGTGCATCCTGAACTCTCATTTGTTAAATCTGGCAAACCTAGACCCATGCGCAAGTCATCGCACCTCTCTGAGCCTCCGTTTTTCATATTTGGAAATGAACCAAAATACCGCTCTGTAAGGATCCCGTGTCAATTAAGTGAGATGATGTTAAATGCCTGGCACGAGGGAGGTCAATGTATGAAGCTGGCAGATCTCGCCCTCGGAGTCCCCATACTCAACATGTTCATCTCCTCTGTGCTCCTCCCCTCCACTTTCAGGGCTGCTGTTTCAGACCCCAATCTGTGGGACGGATGCCAATGGCACACTCTCAGGAAGATAACCCAATGTGGTAGAAATAACTACTCCAGGCCAGTCACGGTGGCTCACGCCTGAAATCCCAGCTCTTTGGGAGGCCAAGGCAGGCGGATCATTTGACGTCAGGAGTTTGGGACCAGCCTGGCCAACATGGTGAGACCTCGTCTCTACTAAAAATAGAAAATATTAGGCTGGGCACGGTGGCTCACGCCTGTAATCTCAGTACTTTGGGAGGCCGAGGCAGGCGGATCATGAGATCGAGAGATGGAGAGACCATCCTGGCCAACATGGTGAAACCCTGTCTGTACTAAAAAAACAAAAATTAGCCAGGTGTGGTGGCACGCACCTGTAGTCCCAGCTACTCGGGAGGCTGAGGTAGAAGAATTGCTTAAACCCAGGAGGCAGAGGTTGCAATGAGCCGAGATCGTGCCACTGCACTCCAGTCTGGCAACAGAGCAAGAATTCATCTCAAAAAAAAAAAAAAAAAAGCCAGGTGTGGTGGTATGAGCCTGTAATCCCAGCCGCTCGGGAGGCTGAGGCACCCGAATCACTTGATCACAAGAGGCGGAGGTTGCAGTGAGCTTAGACTACGCCACTGCACTCCAGCCTGGCGACAGAGAGAGACTCCGTGCCAAAAAAAAAAAAGAAAAGAAAGAAAGAAAGAAATAACTATTCCATTTACAGGCTGTGTGACCTTGTGTGAGTCACTTACCCTCTCTGAACCTCAGTTACTTCATCCGTAAAAGGGGTTGTCACCGTGCCACCTCCCCGGGGGATTCTGATGATGAAGTGAGGTCGTGTATTAAGCACCCAGTAGGAAGTCCAGCATTATTCAGTAGGGCTCACAAGGAAGAGCCTGTTAACATCTTGCAAACACACCACGGTACAGCATCAACCTCAAAACACCCCAGAGAGGCAGATGGTGGAGATCATTTGTACTCCGGGCTTTCCCTAGCTGCTCTCTTGTGACCCTCGTGCCTATGTGAGCTCCTTGGAAACTAGCATCTCCCAGCAACCTGGATGTCAGGCCCAGCCCTCACAAGGTGGAGGTAATACCTCCTTGTTGGCTCCCACAGCCCGATCTGTTTGTTTTCCAAATTCTCTCTTAATCCTCTTAATCTTTTTACATTTTACCTGCCTGGTGGCTTCTGGCTATATTTGCCTGTGAAGAACGTCTCCAGAGCAGTTCCGCCCAGTTCCCCTCCAGGCTGGGCTGCCTCCCTCGTGGGCATTCAGGGTGCTGGCTTCCATCCGAGGGGGCTTTATATCTTCCTGTTTTTCTTCACTCTCCCCCGCAATAAATCTTTTTTGTCTTTTTTTTTTTTTTTTTTTTTGAGGCAGAGTCTCGCTCTGTTGCCTGGACTGGAGTGCAGTTCCGCCCAGTTCCCCTCCAGGCTGGGCTGCCTCCCTCGTGGGCATTCAGGTTGCTGGCTTCCATCCGAGGGGGCTTTATATCTTCCTGTTTTTCTTCACTCTCCCCCGCAATAAATCTTTTTTGTCTTTTTTTTTTTTTTTTCACATTTTCTTTCATGCACCGGCCCTCTGAGTGCCAGGTGAGAGTAGGAGGAGGTTAGACGTTGTGTTAAGCGCCTACTGCGTGCCAGAGACCAGCCGCACTGCTGCCTGGAAGCCTCGCATAGTTTGAGGTCATCATTCCCAGTTTACAGGGGAGGTGTTAGAGCCCCAGACACAGGAGGTTACTCGTGCAAGATCACACAGCCAAAGAGAGACAGACACTGAATTTGAACACACGCTGCCTCCATCTCCACAACAACTAATTTGTTGTTTACAATCCCCTCTGCGTTTCATAAAATAATCCAAGAAGTGCTTTTATCTGCCAAGAAAAGTGAAGAATAGTGTGCACAGACAACGCATGGCCATTCTCTCGCACAACAGCTCCCTCCCCAATTCCAAATGCCTCCCCCAACCACTTGCTAACGGAACCCTGATCTTATTGGGTGGTGGGGACAAATAATGGAAGGATAGACCCCAAAAGGCCCAGAAGGAGGATTTTGCAAGAAAGGCGAGACTAACACAATCTCCATAATAAAGAACAGAGAGCAAGAGAGTGGGGGAGAAGGAGGAACAGTGGCTCTGGGTACAGGGGCTAGGGGATTTTTTTTCTTTTTTTTTTTTGGAGACAGGAATTTGGAGACAGATGTCTGGAGGAGTGGATGGAAGAGAGCAAAGAGCACTGGTGTCAACTCTACGCCTCCTTCTTGGTGTTCAAACATACAGCAGAGAAGTGAGTGTATCTGTTCACAGGGCTGGGTGGAGCAGAGGATTTGCACAAGAATGTTCTTAGCAGATTTATTCATCATAGCCCAAACTCCACACCAACGGAAGGGATAGACAAAGTGTGATACTGCGTATGCAATGGAATAGCACTCAGCAATACCACACAAACTGACACACGGTAACACAGATGCATCTCACTGGCATGTTCATCAAAAGAAGCCAGACACAAAAGAGCACAGGCTGCATGATTCCATTGACACGAAGTTCAAGAACAGGCAGAAGGCACCAAGGGTGAGGGAGAGCAGAACGCCAGTTATTGTGTGGGTGGAGGGGAGCACTGTTGACTCGGAGGGGCACGGCCACCTTGCTGGGGAGATGGATACTCCGCACTCTGATCCGAGTGGTGGTAGAGGGCCTGTGCGTGCAGGTGTAAGCCACTGAGCTGTGTGCTTGAGATGTGCACATTTTACTCTGTGCAAATTACGCCTCATTTTTTTAAAAGAAATATACAAGCACCTCAGAGTCACATTATATACACACTTGAGTATCTCCACTTTGCCTAATAGGACTCCAAGAGAGAAACAACTAGAAATCGCAATTTAAGTGAGGCAGGTTTTTTTTTTTTTTGAGACGGAGTTTCACTCTTACTGCCTAGACAAGAGTGCATGGCACTATCTTGGCTCACTGCAACCTCCACCTCCCGGGTTCAAGCAATTCTCCTGCCTCAGCCTCCCAAGTAGCTGGGATTACAGGCATGTGCCACCACGCCCGGCTAATTTTGTATTTTCAGTAGAGACAGTTTCTCCACATTGGTCATGTTGGTCTCGAACTCCCAACCTCAGGTGATCCACCCTCCTCGACCTCCCACAGTGCTGGGATTACAGGCATGATCCACCATGCCCGGCCAGGGGATACTGTCTTCTAAGAGCCTATTTCTGGAAGAACTGTGGCTGGGAGAGGTCTGCTGTCCCCAAGTCTGCCTCAGCTCCTGTGAACCCTTCACCATCTAAACACCTCACCTCCGAGGGTGGCTCCAGTCTCCGAAGATTCAATTCCTTTGTGTGTGAGTGATGGGGAAGTTGGTTAACCTTAACCAACTGGTACTCAACTGAAGAACAAGAAATCTTTTCTACTGTTGGAGCCAAAACTGACAGCAAAAGTCCATTGTGAAACGGTAATACAGTCTTTCACATGACGCTGTTCGAAGGTGTTCGAAGGACTGCCCCAAATGATCTCTAACATCCGTTGCAGTATCCATCTTCCTCTTCTTCTTCTTTTTTTTTTTTTTTTTGAGACAGAATCTCACAAGCTGGAGTGCAGTGGCTCAATCTCAGCTCACTGCAACCTCTGCCTCCTGGTTCAAGAGATTCTCCTGCCTCAGCCTTCTGAGTAGCTGGGATCACAGGTGTGCATGCACCACCATGCCCGGCTAATTTTTCCACCATTTACAATGGTGATACTCACCATTTACCATGTTTGCCTCGTGTGCTGATTTTGCAACCCAACCCTTGAATGGGATGTGACTCTGCCATAAAGAATTCGAGTCATTTAAAAATTATTTTTTGGTTATTTATTTGACCTTTGACCACACTCTGAGACTGAACCTCATGGATCATGACAGTGCAAGCATGGCTAGGAATTTCCTCTCTTCCCCACATCTGCCTCCCGTCTAGGGGTCTGGGCTCCGGAGAAATGGAAGACTATGCCCTTCCTCTCCGCCTGAAGGTGTCCCTGTTGTGACATGCACAGGGCCACTGCTGACCCTTTCACTTCTCACACTAATGATATGTACATTAGTATCGATGTCTTTTATTTCTTGGGAAGTGTTTATACTCTTGCAACAGCCTGATAAGTAAAATCATCCAACACTTGGAAATAAGGCAAATAGATAACCGGTGTCCTTTCAAAGTCAAATGAGAGCTGTATCCAACAAGCCCTCCTAAGGGTCATCTGACACTCTAGGGGAATGTCACTTGACTTGATTTATTATTTACTATTGATTAGAGCCCAGATTCAGTAAAGATAGCTGTTAACTGGTAGAAAACTGATAAGTTGCAAATTATTTTTGTCTGATAGAGATGCAAATGATTTCTTTTCCATAGAGAAGATAGCCCCGACATGTTGATTGTATTGCCCTATAGAACATTAACCAGTTTTGTATCTAATTTAGCAATCTTATGAATATTCCAGAATTCTTGTTGTTTTAACTGACTCTCTCTCACTCTCTCCATATACAGGTATACATATTTATTTTTCCATATCCATTGAACTAGCTTTGTCACCCAGCTGGTTCCTCCATTAACAACCTACGAGAAGACACTGACACATTCCCACACTGTATTTCTATAGGAACTGGGTATTCAATATTTTGAAAATGACACTTCAAGAAGTTTTTCACAGTAGCCTCTTGCCAGCTCTCCCCTGTCTGTGTGACCCTGGGCAAGTCTTTTTTTGTCTCTGGTCCTTTGTGTCTTCAGAGTAAAATAGGGCACATGAGGCTGGTGTTTCTGGCTCAGGCGTGTCATGTTTCTAACTCCTCTGGCAGGCAAGCGAGGCTGACGCAATGGAGTCAAAGAAGATGGATACTGGGCCGGGCGTGGTGGCTCATGTCTGTAATCCCAGCACTTTGGAAGGCTGAGATGGGAGGATCACCTGAGGTCAGGAGTTCGAGACCAGCCTGGGCAACATGGCAAAACCCCATCTCTACTAAAAATACAAAAATTAGCCGGGCATGGTGGTGCATGCACACCTGTGATCCCAGCTACTTAAGGCTGAGGCAGGAGAATCTCTTGAATCCAGGAGGCAGAGGTTGCAGTGAACAGAGATCGAGCCACTGCACTCCAGCCTGTGAGACTCTGTCTCAAAAAAAAAAAAAAGAAGAAGAAGAAGAGGAAGATGGATACTGCAAGGGATGTTAGAGATCATCTGGGGCAGTCTTCCCACCTCCCACTCACTCCCTCATCTTGGTAGATGGAGAAAGTGGGGTTCAGAAAGATGAGATAACTTGCCCAGGGTCACACTGTGAGTTAGGTATGGGCCGAGCAGGTGAGATTCCAGCTCTATGAACTTTCTGAATCCAGGGAGCATGAGAGGGGATGTGAGGAGGAGCTCTGGGCCCCCACCCTTCAACCTAGTATCCCCAGTTTTTGTTTGTTTTTTGTTTTTTTTTTTTTTGAGACAGAGTCTTGCTCTATCACCCAGGCTGGAGTACAGTGGCACAATCTCGGCTCACTGCGAGCTCTGCCTCCCGGGTTCACGCCATTCTCCTGCCTCAGCCTCCCAAGTAGCTGGGACTACAGGCGCCCACCACCATGCCCGGGTAATTTCTTTTTTTTTGTATTTTTAGTAGAGACAGGGTTTCACCATGTTAGCCAGGATGGTCTCGATCTCCTGACTTCGTGATCTGCCTGCCTCGGCCTCCCAAAGTGCTGGGATTACAGGCTTGAGCCACGGTACCTGGCCCAGTATCCCCATTTTTATCTGTTTGACATACATCAGATGCCACATAAGATTGCAAATGAAAAAGAAGTCCCCAAAGCTGGAAAACCCTTCATCTGCCCACTTACAACAGCTTTCCCATATCTCCTCTCTCCTCCTCTTTTCCTCCTCCTGCCTCTGGCAAAATTCACAGAAAACAAATAAAAAACAAACAAACCAACAAACAAAAACATACTCATGAGAAGCAGCAGACAGATGTGGTCAGCCCAGGCCTGAACACATTTGTCTCCAGTGTGGGAGAGACAGAGCCTCTCTAGCTGAAAAAAAGCATTCTCAAGGTCCAAGCTGACAATGAAGCAGTGTGCTGTGCGGACAGGTAATGAGCACCCCGTCAGTTAAGATGAGTAAGGCTAGATGATCCATTCAAACATTAGCAGCAATTATCTCTATATAGTAGAATTCACAGGCTTTCGTTGCTGGATTTTGTTTTTTGTTTTTTTTGAGATGGTGTTATGGGATCTTTGGGGTGTCATTTTTTTGGCCGGAAACCTCTGCGACTGGTGGCACCTTTGCCCAAGTTTTGCTCAGGCCCACTGGGCTCATTTCACTCACTCCACCTGGCAGGCTGCACTCAGCTCACGTTACCAGCTTGGGTTGCAGGTCTGCCCAGGGCAAATCAGGGATGGAACAGTGAGGGATGTGTGAGTGAACGTGGGGTCTGGCCACTGCACACAGTCAGACATGCCGGCTGCTGCAGTGGGGTGAACAGCTCCAGGTGCCAGTATGGGCGCCAGCTCTCTGAGAGGTTGTGGCTAAACCAGGTACACCACAAGCAGCTTCCATGGCTGGCACCAGGGAACATGGTGGCACCCAGAAGCTTGGAGATGCCAGGAACCACAGGGCCCCAAAAAGGGAGTCACAGCCCTGGCTTGGGGAGCTCCCACGTCTGGGTTCCCCAAAGGGCCGCAGCTCTTTTCTCCTTCTCTTCACTCACACTGTGGCAAGCAAGGGGCATGTTGCAGCCCTGTTTGTGTTACAGCTCTTTCATCCCCACCATTTGATGGGTCCCAAGTTCTTATCCTGCAAACGGGAAGAATGAGGTATGCAGACAAGTGGAGAGTGAGCAAGACGAAGAGGAACTTTATTGAGCGATAGAACAGCTCAGCCTCCTGCAGGCCTCCCTCAGAGGGCAGCTCCTTTCCACAGCCAGGGTGTCCTGACGAGTGTTCAGCTCCCAGCAGAGAGGAGACCTGGAATGGGAAGCTCCTCTCTGCAGGCAGGTCAACCTGTCGACTTCCCAGCTCTCAGAAGAGGGAAGACCCTGGAGTGGGAAGTTCCTTTCTACAGGCAGGTTGTTCTGCCATCTCTGCAGCTCTCAGCAAAGAGGAGGCCCTGGAGCGGGTAGCTCCTCTTGGCAGCTGGTCATCCCAATGTCTGCTCAGCTCTGGTTGAGCCTGAAGCTTTCACGGGCTTCAGAGGGGAGGAAGTGCATACTGATTGGTCCATGAGTGGCCACAGGCAAGCCCAGAAAAGACACCACAAGTTCCCACTCTGGACTGTGGGACTGGCAGCCTGGCCCCAGCCTTCAGGCCCTCCCTGGCCTCACCAGGGACCCATCCCTTTCCACCAGGAGCCTGTCTGTCTCCTGCTACTGTTCATGGTGCCCAGGCTGTTCATGCCAAGGGGCACCTGCAGGTCAGCACTGAGCTGCCCTCAGTTTCCCCTTGGCTTTCCTTCCATGCTAGTCAGTGCCCAAAGTCCGGAGGGGGCCAAGGCAGCAGGGGTCTAGTGTGTTAGCACTTCCCGGAGCATGCACACACCCAGCCAGGCTGCAACAGCACCCAGGCTCAGCACCAACTTTGCTCCAAGATCAGAGTGGGCACCAAGAGCAGGGAGAAGCCAGGCAGTGGGAGCAGGTACTTCTGAGCCTGCAAGGGTTGGTGGGGGGCCTTCCTGGGCCCCCAGGAGTTCAGGGATGCCTGGGTCTACAGCCACAGTTTAGGCAGCTGTAGCTGCATGGGGGGCGGCGGGGGCCCCCGCCTGCTCCATGGAGCAGGAGGCCTGGGTCTTCAGCAGTGGTTTGGCAGCTGCAGCGGTGCCCAGGAGGATGGGGTTCCCACTGTCCCCAGCTCCCACTGGCTATATGGAGCATGCAGCCCTGGCCGTGCCTCCCTACTGCAGCCAGTGTGATGACAGCAGCCATTCCAGATGGCCTGCCATTGCCATCTCTTTTTTTTTTTTTGTGACGGGGTCTTGCTCTGTCTCTCAGGCAGGAATGCAGCCTCAACCTTCTGGGCTCAAGCAATCCTCCCAGCTCAGCCTCCCTAATAGCTGGGATTACACAGGTGCATGCTACCACACCTGGCTATTTTTTTAATTTTTAGTAGAGATGGAGTTTCACCATGTTGGCCAGCTGGTCTCGATCTACTGACCTCAAGTGATCCGCTTGCCTTGGCCTCCCAAAATGCTGGGATTACAGGCGCAAGCCAAAGCATCCAGACTTGTTGTTTTTTTAAATGTTGGCAAAAGCTAGTGATTAAGTGTTCACCATGTGCCAAGTGTTTTGTATGTGTAGGTCATTAAAATGTTACAATAATCAGATGACATAGAACCTCGTTCCCAATGTACAGATAACACTGAGGGCCCAGGACATCAAGTAATTTCCCAAAGACATGCAACTAGGAAGCAGCAACTAGGAAGGAAACAGATTGCTGTGCTTCCTTCTCACCAATGCACTGTTCTTTCTTTGTATTTTCCAAGCTTTTGGCAATGAATTGTGTGTCACTTTCATAATCATGAAAAGTCCTACAAGGAACAGATTTTTAAAAAGATTCCTTCCGCTCTGGTGTTCTGTGCTTCACTGGTTCTCAAAGCATCATCCTACATGGCCTCCACCCCATGTCCTCACAGGCACTGGCCTCACTGCCCCCACCCCCACACCAGCTGTTGCTGGGGCAAGACACCCAGTGTCTTGCTGAAGTCTGCTCAAAATGTCCCTGGTGAGCTTCTGGCCCCTGGGGAAGTTCAGGGGGGCAGGTCTGGAGAAGGGGAAGTGGGAAGGGATGTGAAACTTGGCCACAGCCTGGCGCCACTCCTGCTGGGCAGCCCACAGGGTCCCTGGGCAGAGGGCAGGAGCATCCAGTTGGAGTTGACAACAGGAGGCAGGTGAGGCCAGAGTCCCAGAGGGAGGGGGCTGCGGAGTTCCGGGACCCAGGGGAGCTGGCCCAGTAGGCTGGGCAACTGAGGCAGGGAGGGAGGGAAATAACTGTGGCTGATTCTAGGACAGGGATGGGAGTGCAGTGCTGATCAGGAACCCAGAATGGGTGAGTGGAGGGAACTTAACTCCTTGAGCCGGGGCTTGAGGGAGGGTGGAAGGCGATGAGTTAGACCCAGCAACTGAAGGGTAAGACCAGGGTTCCTGGGTCCTGGCCCCCTAACACATAAGAAACCAGGAAAAGCCTGGGGTGCTAGAGCTGGCAGTGGGACCCAGCAGAGGAGACTGTGGGGGCAGCCAGTCTCCCGTGCTCAGGTGGATACTGAAAGGCGCGGAGCATGCAGAAGAGTGAGCAGGTGTTGTGTTGAGCGTTTGTGAATTCCTGTGCGTATGCACAGCTCCACCATCTGGGTGAGCCAGTGTTAATTAAACAAGGAGCAGGCGCTCAATACACATTTGTTCAATGAAATCGATCACCTGTGGGAGTGTATGAATGTGTGTGTCTGTGTGAGTGAGGGACAGAGTCTATTTGGGTATCAGTTGTGTGTCTAGGGGCTTTTAGTGGATTTCCGAATTTGCCTACTGTGTTTTGTAGGTGCATGTTTGAGAGACTGTGTTTGTGTGAGTGCGTGATGATGTGGGTGTGCTTGGTTACATGTGTGGATGTGTGTGAGTTTGTGGTTCTGTGTATATGTGTGGGGTCCCTGACGCTGGATTGAGAGTGGACACTGAAGAGCCCCCGAGGGTGCTTGTACACTGGGGGAGGGCTGTGCATATATCATTGTGTGCATGGGACTCAAGGGTGTGAGCTGGGTGTGAGTGTGATGTCTAGCCTGTCCAGGCCCTCCCGTGTCTCCACAGGGGCAACATGGAAGGCCCTCAGGGATGGCTGGTGGTCTGTGTGCTGGCCATATCGCTGGCCTCTATGGTGACCCAGGACGTGTGCCGAGCACCAGACGGGAAGAACGGGGCGGCAGGAAGACCCGGCAGACCAGGGCGGCCAGGCCTCAAGGGGGAGCAAGGGGAGCCTGGTAAGCACTCTCCCTCAGGACCTAGCCCCTTGGACATTGGCCTGGCCTGGCCTCCAGGGCGAAGGCTTGGGGTGGCACTGAGAATCAGGAGTCCGTCTGCCCCCAATGCCTCATGAATCCTCTCCGGTTTGCACTTGGCCCCAGGGGCTAAGGGAGGCCTAACCTTCTCCCTGGGCCATGTCCTCAGGCCTCTCCACTCCCCCTTTACTGCCTGGGTCCTCTTTCTTCCGGCTTCACCTTCCTCCTCTGGAGAATGACTCCCTTTGCTCCCTTTGAGCAGTGAATGTGGAAGTTCTGGCAGCAATGCTGAGTGCTTGCTCACGGTTCTCTTAACAGAAAAACGAGGACCCAGAGTTTAGACTCAGGAGCCACTGCCTTGCTGTGTGACCTCAAGCAAGTTATCGGCCCTCTTTGAGCCTATGTGGCCTCATCTGTAAAATGGTGAAATAACGCTGCCTGGCACAGAGAGAGGGATCAAATAACTGCAACTGACCCTTCACTTCCTTCCAGCACCCCCAGCACTGTCCCTGCTTCCCCCTCCCCAGCCCCTTTAGGCTTCAGAAACTCTCACATTCTAGAAGAAAGGCCGGGGGTGACGGAAAAGGGAGGAGGGCCTGACCAAAGCGGAAAGGGAGTCTCGTGGAATCCCCCTAGGCCTCCTAGTCCAAAGCAGACCAGAAGGATCACATCGACATTTGCAATAATTGGCATCCGGGCATCCTACATGTGTCCCCGAACCTGAAGAAGTCAAGGTCAGGGCCCCCCAGAGGGGTATGAAGTCCTCAGCCTCGGGCAGGAGCACAGCAGAGCAGCCAGAGCGCCACGCATTTCCCAGAACCTGACACTTTCCCAAGTGCCTGTTCACACTTCTCTCCACTTTACAGATGGAGTGGAGGCACAGAGAGGTTGAGACACTTGCCCAAAGTCACACAGCTAGTCAGAATTGATGTCCTGAAGGCCCAGGTGCTTCCTTGCCCTTTATCCCATAGACTCAGGGGGTCCAGCTCTCTCCCTGAGGACTGGTAAGCATTGGATTCTGACTCCCAATCTGGTATTTCTCCCCACAGGGGCCCCTGGCATCAGGACAGGCATCCAAGGCCTTAAAGGGGACCAGGGGGAACCCGGGCCCTCTGGAAACCCCGGCAAGGTGGGCTACCCAGGGCCCAGTGGCCCCCTCGGGGACCGTGGCATCCCAGGAATTAAAGGTATCAAGGGCAACCCAGGAAATATCAAGGACCAGCCGCGGCCGGCCTTCTCGGCCATTCGGCGGAACCCACCGATGGGGGGCAACGTGGTCATCTTCGACATGGTCATCACCAACCAGGAACAGCCGTACCAGAACCACTCGGGCCGATTCGTCTGTACTGTACCCGGCTACTACTACTTCACCTTCCAGGTGGTGTCCGAGCGGGAAATCTGCCTGTCCATTGTCTCCTCCTCAAGGGGCCAGGTCAGACGCTCCCTGGGCTTCTGTGACACCACCAACAAGGGGCTCTTCCAGGTGGTGTCAGGGGGCATGGTGCTTCAGCTGCAGCGGGGTGACCAGGTCTGGGTCGAAAAAGACCCCAGAAAGGGTAACATTTACCATGGTCTTGAGGCTGACAGCGTCTTCAGCGGCTTCCTCATCTTCCCGTCCACCTGAGCCAGGGAAGGATCCCCTCCCCCACCCACCTCTCTGGCTTCCATGCTCTGCTCTGTAAAATGGGGGCGCTGTTGTTTCAGCTGCTGAAGGGAGGGGGCTGGCTCCGAGAGCCCCAGGACTGGCTGCCCCCATGACACATGCTCTAAGAAGCTCATTTCTTAGAACTCTTCCTGGAATAAACATCTGTGTCTGTGTCTGCTGAACTTGCGCTTCAGTTGCTACTCGGGGCATTGAGAGGGAGGCCTAAGAATAACGATCCAGTGCTTAAGAGGCAGTCCTGTCCTTAGTATTATTATTATTATTATTTTTTGAGATGGAGTTTCACTCTTGTCACCCAGGCTGGAGTGCAATGGCGTGATCTTCGGTCACTGCAACCTCCGCCTCCCTGGTTCAAGCGACTCTCCTGCCCCAGCCTCCCAAGTAACTGGGATTACAGGCACCTGCCACCATGCCTGGTGAATTTTCTGTATTTTTAGTAGAGAAGGAGTTTCACCATTTTGGCCAGGCTGGTCTCGAACTCCTGACCTCAAGTGATCTTCCAGCCTCGGCCTCCCAAAGTGCTGGGATTAGAGATATGTGCCACCATGCCCAGCCCATTCTTAGTATTTCACATGATGTGTTTAGCAGGTCCTAGCAGCCTCATCTACCCAGGTTTGAATCCTGATGCCACCACTTATTAGATGTCTAATCATATTAGAGCATGTTAACCGAGCTCTGAGATCTCAGTTTCCTTATCTGAGGAAAGTGGGACTGATGATAGCGCCTACCTCAAAGGGTCATTGGGAGGGTTAAATAACTTAATATATGAAAGTTGTAGAGCAGTGCTCGGTTTATAACAAGGACTATGGAAGTTTTGCTATTATTATATTTTATTTAATCTTTATGACCAAGCTCTGGGTAGGGTATGATGGCCCTACCTTACAGATGATGAAACTGAGGCTGCAAGGAGTAGGCATCAATCAGCAAATCAACATCTAAGGGGAGGATCTGGGGGCCAGTCACGGTGGCTCACACCTGTAATCCCAACACTTTGGGAGGCCAAGGCGAGCAGATCCCTTGAGGTCAGGAGTTCGAGACCAAGCTGGCCAACATATGGTGAAACCCTGTCTCTACTAAAAATACAAAAATTAGCTGGGCGTGGTAGCACACACCTGTAGTGGCACAGCTACTTGGGAAGCTGAGGCAGGACAATTGCTTGAATCAGGGACGCAGAAGTTACAGTGAGCTGAGATCATGCCACTGCACTCCAGCCTGGTTGACAGAGCAAGACTCCATCTCTCAAAAAAAAAAAAAAAAAAAAAAGTTGGGGGATGGGAAGGAGCTGAGATTTGAACCCAAGTCTTACTGATGCCCAAGCCTGTGTTTAACCACTACCCTCACCAGCCTCCCCGCCTTCTATGAAGCACTTGATGCATCACACAGGTGCTTTTCCAACCCTGTACTGGGAAGGCAGGGGGCAGGAATCAGAGAGGCGAAGCAATTGGCCCAAGGGCACTCAGCAGTGCTTCCTGAAGCCAGGTTTCCTAAGTCCAGCCCTGAGCTTCCACCTGGCAGGTGTGGAGACCAGGGCTGCTGCCTCTGCTGCCTGCTGGACATTCCGCCCGGGCTGGGGGCTGGGGGCTGGGAGAGTCTTGAATGCTCACAGTGCATTCCAGGCCCCTACTTGTCTCTCTGGAAGCTACTACAAAGCAGCAAATCCCATCCTGTCCCTCAAACGTGGAAGAAATAAGGAGGCCAGGAGTTCAGATCTGAAAATGTCCAATGCCCTATGCAGTTTCTCAAAGGAAGCTGGGTTTATCTTTGTGCTGCACACACACATACACACACACACACGAGTTACGCCTTCACACCCACAGACACACTCAGGGAGGCACGAGCCATCACACCACACAGCCCCTGCCTCAGACATGCAAGTAACATCCATGAACCATCGCATGTTCTGTCTGTCTTCCGCAAGTGTCCCAGACATACTCCTGACACCCAGGGACATGCATCCTCCTCACTCCAGCGTGCATGAGCCTCAGAACGCCTGTGTTCTTACCCACACGGACCTCCCTACACACACACAAACTCTCACAGGGCTGCCTCAGAAATACAGCGGCTGCCCCTCCCATCCACCACTTGACACACAAATGGCCTCGTGGTCCTCGAGTGCACAACCTGAGTACCCACTTCTAAAATACAAGGCCCTCTCCTGGGACTGTCCCTGCTCTGCCAACAGCCTTTGGGGGTCGGGAAGAAGTGAGGGGGGCCCAGGGAGAGGGCAAACCCTCCATCCACAGCCTCAGGGTAGCCCCTCAGCTCCCTTCCAGAGTCAGCTCGGCCCTGCTCTCCCCCTGCCTCACCCACTCAGAACACACACTGTTTAACCAGCGCCAGGAAAAGAGACAGGTCTTCGGGCACCTATGTGCTGGGCATTCCACGGCCATTGAGGTATTTAATCCCAGCAAAATCGATGTGGACACTGAGGCTCAGAGAAAGCGGACATCCACCCAAGGGCACACAGCCAGAAAGGGGAAGGGTCCTGGGGCTGAAGCACGGCTGCCTGACCCCACAGGGTTAGGGCATGCAAAGAAAATGCCAGGGGTGGAGGCCCTATCAGCGGCAGTAGAGGCCAAACTAGATAAATGGGATGTGCAGGGAGTGCCCGGCCACCCCCTTACCCTAAATCCTATCCATACCCCACCATCCACCCACTACACCCAAAATCTCTGGCCCCTCCAGGAGGGGAATGAACTCAGCAGCCCAGAGCGGGGCCGAGTGGGCGGGGCACGGGAGGGCTGAGTGTGGGCCGAGGCTGCCACCTGCTGGACAAGCCAGACCCAGGCGCAGAGGAGATGAAGAGGGAAGAGAGGAGCCCAGTGCCGTCAGGCTGGGTGGCCACCAGCCCCTTAATGCATGTGTCCATCATTTCTTCTCATCCCAGGCTTCCACCCGCCAGGGACTCCTAGGGCCAAGTGTGTTCATGCCCCTTAACTCACCCCACACTCTCTGCAGCCCCATGGCACAGGGTGGAGACACAGAAGGGGAGACTGAGACCCTGAGGGTTCCTCAGCGAGGCAGGGGCAGAGCTCTGAACACCTGCCCATGCCTGGCACGGGACAAGGCATCGCACGTGTGTTGTGCACCGAATCCCAGCCACTGGCCTGGAGCTGTCAGAAGCCCCCATGTTACAGAGGGGGAACCAATGGACACAGGTGGCAGGTATGGGGTCGAGGCTGAAGCCCTGCTACTGCCTGAAAGCCCCTTCATCCCTAGAATCTCATGTGAGGAGAAGAGGGAGAGGGGAGAGGGGAGAGGGCCTCTCAGCTCTGCTGGCCTGGTCCTGATGGGGAGCCCCTCACAAGCCATGGTGGGCTCCAACCCCAGAGGCAGGGCATGCCCAGGATGCAGGCAAGGAGGGTGGTGCTAGCAGGGAAGATGGAACCATCAGGGAAGACCAGGAGCCCCTAGCAAAGGAAGAGGCACCAATACTGAAAGCCGAGGCCCCCCCAGTAGACAGAAGGGAGGCCAGAGGGACCGGTGATTTGCTGAAGGCATCTGGTCCATGGAGTGACAGGATTGGAAGGAGAAGCCAGGGTCCTGACTCTGTCGCTGGGGCAGCCCGTGCACCATAACAGCTGCCTGCCACCAAAGCGTCCATCCTGGGGGTCCACCTCCAAGTGTGGCCACTGGGATGGGGCACATGGAAGTTTCTAGAACAAGGCTTGCAACTTGACAAGTACATGTGAGGCTTGTTTCTAGGGGCAGCTGAGCAGAAGGGTCAGAGCAAGGCTTTGGGCCCCAAGAGACCACTGAGTGTGTGACTTTGGGCAATGGCGTACGTCCTCCTGAGCCTCAGTTTCCTCATCTGTAAAGGGGGATAATAATTTCCTCTTAGGGATTCTGGGAAAACTGAGTCTCAGGCACAGCAAATGCTAACATTGGTCATTAGATGGGATGAACCTGACGCTAGGGGACGTCTGTGCCCTGGGGGCTTGTGTTTACACACACACACACACACACACCCTCAGCCAGATGCTGGGGCAGGGGACAGTTCCTCATTTCGGACACTGACTGCCGGTGGGGGATGTGGGCAGGGGTATTGCTGTGGTCAGTCTGGCTCAGCAACCAAAAAAAAGTGTCAAGTCAGGGAAAATTCGGGGAAAGGGGATGTGGGATTGGGGGAGGGCACGAGAAGGGGAGGGGGCCCAGCCCTGCTTTGGGCAATCCTTGCTCTGACCACTCTGACACCGTGTCCTCTTGTCTGGGAGAGGGGAAGCAGATCTGAGGACATCTCTGTGACCAGGCCAGAAACCGCCCACCCACAGGTGAGGCCCGGACCCCTGCCCAGGTGTGGGCAGATGGCCATTTCCCCCACCTTCTGCCACCTTCCTGAAACGTGGTGCCAGGGGCAACTTGGTGTGTGAGGGGAAGGAAGCCTGGGCCCCGGGGCCTGGGCTGAAGAAGAGGCCTCACCATCCATCCATGGTGAGGCTCCTGGGGGAGGCAGGAAAGTGAGCTCCTGAGGGTTGAGGAGGAACGGGTCCTGGGGAATGAGAGGGTTGGGGGCAGGTGAGGGGCTGGCGGGGACAGCTCAGCTCTCTCCCTCCCAGTTCCTTCTCCGGGATGGACGTGGGGCCCAGCTCCCTGCCCCACCTTGGGCTGAAGCTGCTGCTGTTCCTGCTGCTGCTGCCCCTCAGGGGCCAAGCCAACACAGGCTGCTACGGGATCCCAGGGATGCCCGGCCTGCCCGGGGCACCAGGGAAGGATGGGCACGATGGACTGCCGGGGCCCAAGGGGGAGCCAGGTGAGTCTGCTGGCCTGGTTTAGGGGTTTGGGTCTGGGGCAGGGATCAGAGTGTCTGTCTGGAGCTGACCAGGGGGTGGGGGACAGCAGGAAGTGCATTCCCTCGCTGCCACGTCTGCCCCAGGGCAGAGTCGGACTCTCACGGTGGGCCTGGCTCCTCCATCCTCAGAGCCCAGGCTTCAGGCCTCCCCAGAGGTGACCTTGGGCCTGGCGCACCTCCATGCTCCTCCTCCTCCTCACCCAATTATAGGGAGGGAATGAGTGCCTGCCCCAAAGGTGGCCAGGAGGCTCACAGGACACGGTGCAGGGAAAGTCTGCTTGCCCTGCAACATGGGCACCTGGGGAAGCTGGGGCCCACACAGTGAATATATCCAATGCCCGGGTTCAAATCCCAGCCCCACTGATCCCGTCTATGTGAACCCGCACAAGTTACTTAACCTCGCAGTGCCTCAGTTTCCTCATCTGTAAAACGAGGAGATGGTAGCACCTGCTTCACAGGGTTGCTGTGAGGATTAAGTTCACTTAAATGTAAAACAGCCCCGAGCACCTGGAAGTCTATACAGGTGTAGGCTATTGTATCATTGGTATTATCAGAGATCTGTGCTCACCTCCCTCCTTAGGATTCTGGATAGTTGGAGGGGTGGGGAGCGAGAGGTCAGAATTGCAGCTAGAGAAACTTCTGCTGGAGGTCCACAGTCAATCCTTGGCATAAGAGAAGGGGGCTGAGGCTATGAATGGGTGACTGGGGCTGGGGCTGGAGTCCTGGGGAGTGTGAGTGCCTTGTCTGTGAGTGAGCTGGGCTTGTCTGGGATGCTGGGCCTGCCTGGAGCCGGCCTGGGGTGACACCGAGCAGAGGTGATGGGGTGACAGATGCCGTGGAAGGGAGGGAGGCCAGCTGAGAGGAATATCCTTAGGAGTGGTCCCACCATCATCTTCCCTCCTGGATAGATGGAATGACACCAACTTTCCAGAAGGAATTCTCCAATTTAGGGTGAGCTTAGGGTGAGCTCAGTGAGGTCTCCAGGTCTGCCATTTTCCAGGAGCTTGTACTGCACAGCTGCCTCTGGCCATCTCCCTGCCCAGGGTAGCTGATGGCCACCAGTGATTGAGCCCCCAAGTCCCAGGTGTGGTCTCAGTTTTAGGAATGATAAAACCGAGGCCACAATCCCTTGAAGAAGTGATTGACCCTCATTTTGCAAATGTCAAAGCTGGGGTTCAGAGAGACTGAGCAACTTGTCCAAAGTCATACAGTGGGATCCTGTCCAGCTCCCAAGTCCACATTCTCCACCACTGCTCTCAGCTGCCTCTCAAGCCCCTTCTCTATTGCTGTTTCCTGGCCCCCTCTCAATTGGTAGTTTGAAGACATCGCGAAGGATGAGACGCTGCTCTGCTCAGCATCCCTGGAGCCATCACGAGGACCAGACACTCCACAGCACGCCTCCTATGGTGTGCCTGGCACTGTGCCTTCTCCCACTCCACCCTTTCAGGGACTCCCTCTTCTATTAGGCCCGTATCTCAACTGAGCAAACACAGGCTCAGGGAGGGAGGTCACCCTCCCAGGGTCACAGGTAGGAAGGCCAGGTCGGCTGGGTCCTGACCCCACACTCCTAATGCTGAGGCCTAACAAGTTCATAAGTCACGGAGGATCTGTCATAAATGGGTCTGCACAGACACTCAGCCCGATGGAAGTCAGAGGAGGGAAGGAAACATCAGGGCTGATGGGGATGGTCAAGGAGGGCTTCCTGGAAGAGGAAACTGGAGTCAGACCTTTAAAGATGGGTATGATTTAGATAAGGGGAGAAGAATCTCACAGAGGCTCAGATCATCGGGGCTGGAACAGAGTGAGACCCTGGGATTCTCTAGACTTCAGTTAGAGACCTGATTGCACCTCAAACTGGCTGCATGGCCTTGGGCAAGTCTCTGACTCGGCTTCCTCATCGGTAACATGAGGGAAGTTGAACCAGGCCAGCTGTCATGGGGGCTGACGTGGGCTGAGTGGGGCTGGGGTGAGCTGGAGAGAGCAGGCCTGTAGTGGGGCGGCTTCAATTTGGCTCCATCCAGTGGTTCCCATGTGCTAACCTGGGGAGTCCATCTCAGGAGTGCATATAGGTTTTGTGGGACTCTGAAGCTTATAAAATGTTGAGGGTCCTCTTTGTGAAAAATAATACAAACTGACAGGTATGCTTGATTGCAGAGGGGAGAGTGGTCACAAAAATTCACACATGACAAAATTATATTGGAACCACACACACACACACAGTCTATATCAAACTGGTGAGGTCTACATAAGCTCTGTCAACTTCCTGGTTTTGACATTATACTTTAGTTATGCAAGTTGTGTCATTGGGGAAAACTGGGTGAAGAGTCCCTGTTCTTTTGGGTTTTTTTTCAACTTTCTTTGTCTCTATAATTATTTCAAAATAAAAAAAGTTGAGAAAATTTAGAAATACAAAATTAGGCAAAAGGTCTTGAAGGGGCTGATGCAAGTGGACAGAGCCTGAAACTTAAGCTGCCTCTGACCAACCTGCTGATTTTTTGTCAAGGAGCTCTGATAATTTCAATTTCAAATGAGTTCTGAATTTGTTCATGTTAGGCTCCAGTTAAAAATTTTAAAAAACATTGTGCAGGCCAAACAAGATACCTGTGGCCACATGCCATCTGTCCGTGGGCTGACATTCATGGCATCTGAGATCCCGCCCAGCTCTGAGCTCCCTACTTGCTCCATCACAAATGTGGAAACTGAGGCCAAGAGAAAGGGAAGTGCCTTAGACAAGGTTAGAGGGCGGGTCGGTGGAGAAGCAGGACTTGAACCAGACTCTCTCTCTCCCTCCAGCCAAAGCCTGACTCCCTGCACCCTGCTCCTAGGGAGACAGCCCATCTGTGGGAATGAGATTCTAGAGACCAAACGCCAGCGCTGTGTTCCCTGGAAGACACCCTCAGGGTCCCCCTTCCGTGTCCCCCACCCTACCCTTTCTCTCTGCCTTCTCCATCTCCAGGAATCCCAGCCATTCCCGGGACCCGAGGACCCAAAGGGCAGAAGGGAGAACCCGGCACACCTGGCCATCCTGGGAAAAATGGCCCCATGGGACCCCCTGGGATGCCAGGGGTGCCCGGCCCCATGGGCATCCCTGGAGAGCCAGGCGAGGAGGGCAGATACAAGCAGAAATACCAGTCAGTGTTCACGGTCGCTCGGCAGACCCACCAGCCCCCTGCACCCAACAGCCTGATCAGATTCAATGCGGTCCTCACCAACCCGCAGGGAGATTATGACACGGGCACTGGCAAGTTCACCTGCAAAGTCCCCGGCCTCTACTACTTTGTCTACCACGCGTCGCATACAGCCAACCTGTGCGTGCTGCTGTACCGCGGCGGCGTCAAGGTGGTCACTTTCTGTGGCCACACATCCCAAGCCAATCAGGTCAACTCGGGCGGTGTGCTGCTGAGGTTGCAGGTGGGCGAGGAGGTGTGGCTGGGTGTCAATGACTACTATGACATGGTGGGCATCCAGGGCTCCGACAGCGTCTTCTCCGGCTTCCTGCTCTTCCCCGACTAGGGCGGGCAGATGGACTCGAGCCATCCACCTCCCTCAGCTTCCTGCATGGACCCACCTTACCGGCCAGTCTGCATCCTTGCCTAGACCATTCTCCCCGCCGGATGGACTCCTCCTCCAGGGAGCCCACCCTGGCCCACCCACCCCCAACCCACTCCACCCCACCACATGGGTTCTCTCCTTCCTCTGAACTTCTTTAGGAGTCACTGCTTGTGTGGTTCCTGTGACACGTAACCGATACCTTCTGGTACTGCCATTCTTTTCTTTCTTTTTTTTTTTTTTTTTTAAGTATTGGAAGGGGTGGGGAGATATATAAATAAACCATGAAATCAATACATATGCCTGGCTCAGATTCCTCATTGCTGATTCCTTGAACTTCAGATCTTCGACTTTGCATCAGCCATAGCAGTCCATGGGCTCTGGGCTCAAGGCCTCTGGTTGGTGCTCAGGAAAGCTTGGCTGCCAGTGTTGCGGCACTCAGCACCATTTGGCCTGGTGGGAGAGAGATGTTCTAAGTGTGGTTACACGCTGCCAGAGGTCCCCAAGGGGTCATCCACTTTCACTTTTTTTTGGTGGGAGAGGCACTGCCATTATTAAAGGTATCCAAGCTCACAAGTAAATGGGAATCAGTTTGATTTCCCCGGCCTGTGCTGAACTTCAGGAGCATTTACCATGGGAGGGAACTGGGCTTGGGTAAGCCCAGTACAGACAAAGACAAGGTGTGCGATGAATTTTTGCTGAATGAATAAGAAATTGGTGGGAATGGGCCGGGTGCGGTGGCTCAAGCCTGTAATCCCAGCACTTTGGGAGGCCGAGATGGGCGGATCACGAGGTCAGGAGATCGAGACCATCCTGGCTAATACGGTGAAACCCCGTCTCTACTAAAAAATACAAAAAACTAGCCGGGCAAGGTGGCGGGCGCCTGTAGTCCCAGCTACTCGGGAGGATGAGACAGGAGAATGGCGTAAACCCGGGAGGCGGAGATTGCAGTGAGCCGAGATCCAGCCACTGCACTCCAGCCTGGGTGACAGAGCGAGACTCCGTCTCAAAAAAAAAAAAAGAAATTGGTGGGAATGAATGAATGCATAAGTGGGTAAGTGAATAACTAAAAGCAGAGTAAATGAATGAATGAATAAAATCATAATAACTAACATTTACTGAGCACTTAGTGTATGCCAGTCATTACTCTAAGCTCTTTACACATATTAACTCATTTAATATTCATAATCATGCTCTGAGATGGGCATGAGGTGGGGAGAGAGAGAGAGAGAATTGGCCGCCCAGATGTCTGACTTGCCCCAAATAACTCACAGACTCTGGGACTCCCAGGAGATCTAAAGCCACTGCTGCCCACCAGCCTTCAAGTTTGGACTGTAAGGTGGTTGGTGGTTGGACCCAGCCACCATGGTCCTTCTTGGAGGATGATGGAAGCCCACAATTTGATGTTTCAGGTACAAAAAGATCAAAAGTCTAACTTTCCTATGCAGACTCCTGGTCCAATTCTCAGCACCCAGTCAGACTCGAGGCTCACTCTAGCCTGGGAGAATCTGGCCTGTCCTGGCTGTGATCACAGCTTGGTTCCACAAAGTCCCATGGAGTCATGGAAGCACCAGCCAACTGAGGCGTGGGCTGTGAAGAGCAGCGGCTCAAGCTGAGTTCTACAACCACCTCCGTTCACTTTGGCTCCTCTGTTTGGGAAAGGGGCTGTGTCACAACTCCCTGCCTTTGCCCATGAAGTCCCTCCCACTCATGCAAATCATCCATCCACCTGGATAATATTCACTCAACTGTCAGGAGTCAACACAAATATCACCTCCTCCATGAAGCCTTCTCCGATTTACCCCTTGGGTCCCCAGAGTGCCCTCCACAAATTTGGGCACAAATTCATGACTCCTTAGAGCCCAGGTTCCCAAATCAGGTGGTGAATAAAATTAACCTAAAGACTTACTTAAAACAAAATAAAACAAGCAAAACCAGATTTCTCAACTCCAGGCTGTTTTATAGAGGTCTGGGGAAGACCAGGCTGTAAATGAGTTGGCGGTTTGCAGGGGAATCTGATGCACACAGCCAACCAACTAGCTTTTGTGCACTTAGTCACTTACAGATCTGCCTCCCCTCTAGACTGTAAGAATCATGGGGGAGGGCCCCTTCCATACACACCTGGCACATGACAGGAGCATGAAAAGTGTGTAAGATGGGAAGGAGGGAGAGAAAGACACACACATACATGCACACACACATATATGCATATATACACATGCATATAAAGACACATGTACAGACATACACACATATGCATACACATACACGCATACCATACAAACACATACATACATACACATATACACATACAAACACATACACACAAACACGTGCATACACATACAAATTACACACACATATGCATGCATACACACATATATACACACATACATACACATATATAGGCACATGCACAGACATACACACATACATGCATACACATACACACATTTATACACATATATACACAGACACATGCACAGACATCCACACATATACACATATAAAAATATACCTATATACACAGATATACACATACACACATACATACACATACACACACATACACATACATACACATAACACACATACACACACATACACACACATACACATACACACATGTACATGCATACAGTATCCGCACAACACATAGATATATGCATACACACAGAAACACACATACATGTATACACATATACATGCACATATGTACACACATGCATATACATGCACACACACACATAGACATCCACACATCCACACACATTCACAGACACACACAGAGACACACATACACACATAGACACTCATGCACACGTACACACAGATATACACACAGATGCATACACGCATACATACATATACACACATATACATGCACACATATACACACGCATACACATACAGAAATACACAGAGGGAGAGCAGCAGGCAGGGGCAGAGGAACCCGGGCGGTTCACTGAGTCCAGTGCCCCTGGCGGGGATGGCGTGAAGGCCACGGCCATGGCCTCCACTGTTCTCCGCCACCAACCTCTAAGCCGTCCGCCGGGCGAAGCCATAAGTGATACATCTTTCTTCTCATTTCTCTTTTGTTTAAAAAATCAATACACCGTTTATGTAGGTCACAGTGTCAGATCAGAAACCTGTACTTTGGAAATGACAATTTTTGTGCCATTTTTATTTTTCCTAATTGTTTCCTTGTTGTTCGCTCTTTGTCAGGGGAGGCAAGCCTTTGAAAATGCCAGCTTGTCTGCTTTGCCGAGAGGAGGTGGGGGAGAGTTTTCAGTGGGGCAGGCAAGGAGGGGTGGTCATGGGGCAGGAGCCAGGACAAGACACCCCAAGCTGCAAGGAACCCCTTTCCAACCACAGGAAGGTGAGGGGTGTAGGTTTCTTTTTCTACTCTTTGCAGAGATCAGGGATTTTCCACTCTCAATCAGAGATGCAAGTCCAAAATTTTGTGGGTACAGAGACCAGCTGGCTCCCATCAGTGGGCGCCTCAGCTCCTGATCCCCAAGTCCAGGCCTCCTCTTAATCCAGGCCTGGTTTCTTTGCTCCTGGGTTCCAAGAATTCCGTCGTCTCTTCATATAAGTAATACCATTCCCATGTTTGCAGTGGGCGTCCACCAAGGGCTGGGCATTCAGCTGGCCCTGGACATGGCAGGGTGACCTCGCTGGCCCCCAAAACAGCCCCAGGAGATAGGCGTTCATGCCTCCCATTTCTACACGAGGAAACCGAGGACAGCAAACATTCCTGAGACCACATAGTTAGCAAGACACAGAGCTGGGATTCAAACTGTCCAAGTCCATGCTCCTAACCCACTTCTGCTGCTTCCTGTTCTTAGCCTCACTGCTTCTACCCCAAATTCACATCCATCTTTTCCCATTGCCATTAGCCACCTAAGAATTAGACGCCCAGAGGCCAAGCACAGTGGCTCATGCCTATAATCTCAACACTTTGGTAGGCCGAGGCAGATCACTCGAGGTCAGGAGTTTGAGACCAGCCTGACCAACATGGTGAAACCCTGTCTCTACTTAAAAAAATACAAAAATTAGCTGGGTATGGTGGCATGCACCTGTAGTCCCAGCTACTTGGGAGGCTGAGGCAGGAGAATTGCTTGAACTCGGGAGGCAGGGGCTCCGGTGAGCCGAGATCACACCACTGCACTCCAGTCTGAGCAATAGACTGAGACTCCATCTCAAGGAGAAAAAAAAAAGAGAGAGAGAGAATTAGAGGCCCAGGGCCACACGGCTTTGGGAATGCTCAGAACTCCTCAACTTGCAACCTACTAACTCGTTTCTCCCTTTGTGGAGAAACTGCTTCTTCTCTTCACCCTAGCCTGGGTCCTTTTGGGACTATAGTTGACTGAGCTCAGAGACCTTTTGGTTTTGTCAAACTTATCTTTCCCTCCTGTTCACCCATCGCAGTTAACACTTAATTTCCACCAAGACACACCCACAAGCCCAGTGAATTTCCATCTCCAAGCACAGTTGTCAAGAGGGCCCTCCAGCTCCTGGTGCTTGCTGGTCATCATGGCATCTGAGAGGCAGCCACAGGGAGAGACTGATATCCTAGTACCAGGGATGCGGCTTCCAGGCCTGTATCTGCCACTTCCATGAGGCGTCGGCCCCAGCAGTCACTCTTTCTGTGACATTTATCACAGAAGCAATGAAGCCTCATGTTATTCCATGTTTAATACCAGTCTCCCCCCTGTAGAAGGGAGGCCCCATGGGGACAGGGACCATGGCTGATTTGCTAAGAGCTCTCTCTTCAGTGCCTAGCACATGGAGGTGAACACTAAATATTCATTAAATGATGGCTCTCCCTGAGGGGAAACTGAGCCTCAGTTTCCCCGTATATAAAATGAGGAGGATGAGCAGAGTGACCTCAGCCCCTCTCCGGCCCTAACTTGACGTGATTCCAGGATTGAGAAGAAGCAACAGGCCCCTGCCTGGGCCTATTATTGTCATCAGCTCCAAATCCTGCTGGAAGCAGAGGGAGGGGTATCAATAAATAATGAACACATTTAAAATTCATTATGAGATTATTTTCTGAGAACAGGGAAAGAGCAGGGGCACAGAATGGGAAGGAAGCAGAAGAGATGAGCCCAGAAAGGGGAAGCCTGGGACATGAAGTGATATTAACAATGAACATGTGCACAGCCCTTTACAGTTTACCCCCGGACAGTTCCTCCCCCATCATTTCCTCCATTATCCTCCCAGTGGCCTGTGAGATCTGTATCTGTAGAGCAGGTATGATTATGGTCCCATCCTATAGCAGAGAAAATTGGGGCTCCCTTGGGGCTCCCTTGACTGAGAACATGTAAGCTGGCAAGTGGCAGAGCCGAGACGGGAATCAAAGCCTCTGACTCTAAGCCAGCGCTCAGGCACCGGGCCAGCCACATGATGCTCACTGAGGAACACCCCTGCTCAGTGAAGAAGAAGATCACGAGGTCAGAGAGCCTGGGAGGGTGAGCTGCGGACGTTTCCCCAGGACGGCGTGTTCTCCGCACAGATGCTGAGTCGGCAAAGCCAAACTTGCCACTCACCCATCGCATTTACAGTAAATCCGGTGGGTTGCAGAAATGGGACCTGAAACTGCCTGAGGGCAGCAGGGTGGGGGGACAGTGAGGGGATGGGAAAGGGACCAGCCTGCTGGGCCATGGGAGGGGACCGTCAGGGGAAAGCCCTTCCTTCCTCTGGGGAAGGGAACTTCCGCTTCGGACGGAGGGTAGCAGACTCCCGGCTCCTGGTCCCACTGCTGCTCACCCCAGCGGCATCACAGGACACCGGCTTCCCAGGTGAGGATGGGGCTTGGCACCTGGGGGAGGCTGGCAGGGCCAATATGGCAGAAAGTGGTGATTCCGTAAGTGTGAGCTTTGTGTCGCCTGCCTTGGAGCCAGCTGGGCTGTTTAAAAGTGCAGGTCGCTGGGCCCAATCCCAGACCTATGGGATCCAGCTCTCTGGGATGAGCTGGGGAGTCTGCTGCTACCCAGGGCCCAGCGGATGGGCAGGCCGTCTAAAGTGGGAGCCTGGTGCATAAGGGCTTTGGCATCACAGAGACTTGAGCTGAGTCCGACTCTGCATCTTATGCGTTGGTCATCTTGGGCAAGTCACCTAACCTCTCTCAGCCCGGCCCCCCTGTGGAGAACAGAACCTCTCAGGGCTGCTGTGCCCTACAGGAGATCAAGCTTGCAAAAGCTTAGTGCATGCCCTGGCTCAAAATTTATCAGTAAACCAGAGGCAGGAGTGGGATTAGAACGCAGTCGCTCCTGCCCAGCCCAGCATTTCCCCAACACCTTGCTTATCTCCTCTTACTCTGCCGAGAAAACTCAGCTTGACTCTTCCAAATAAATAAGGGGACGTGCACGTAGAGTTACAATGAGTTCTCAGCTAGTACTGACTGAGCACAATGTTTGTGCATTGGGGGAGTGGGATGTGGCACTGCATGGGGTGGGGGACCTTATTTCTTCTAAGCGCCTTCTGTCATCCTTCCGGCAGCCCTGTCAGGTTGAAATCAGCGTTGCCAAGAGACTCAGAGAGTTTAAGGCACTTGCCTGAGGTTATGCAGCCCGTAGCAGATAGGGCTTTAAAGTCAAGTGGGCCTGACTCCACGCTGGGAAAAGGGACTGTGGGGACCGAAGGAGATAGAAAGGTCAGAGCCTGGGGGGAAGACAGGAGAAACCAGGCTGGTAATGATCATGGGCTGGCACAGGCAGGAAGCAGTTAAACCAGGTGAGTTGTAAGCCCTACCCCAAGCCTGAAACTCGGTGGCTTTTGAAATGGACTAGAACCAGCACTTTCCCACTTCCCCTGCCCCTGGCTTCCCCAAGAAGCCCAAGTCCCGTCAGTACCCTGCTCCCCAGCCTTCCCCCCACCCTTCCCCCCACCAGCTGGTAGCAGCTCTCCACCCCTGGCTGCCACCAACTGACAGAGCCCCTCCCTCTAAGCCCAGTTTCTCAAAGGGGTTGTCTTTTTTTACTTCTCCAACCATCTTCCCTTTTGTTCAACCACTCAGGAATTCTTGGATGACAGTGATAATAATAAAATAGCTAATATTCATTAAGCATTTCCAACATGCCAGGATCTGTCGGAAGCTGTAACTCATGTCCTTGCACATACCTTATGAGGGATAGAGTAGCATTATCCCCACTTTATAGGAGGGTAAACTGTGGCCAGAGAGGAGGAGTGATTTCCCAAGTCCCTTAGCTAAGAAGCAGTAGAGACCTTACGTGAATGCTGAGTGTTGCTTTCCTTATGACACTCTAGGCTCCGACCACCAGGTGAATGTGTGCTGCCTAACAAGAGCCGCAAGCATCATGGTGGTAAAAAGCCACCTTCACTGAACACTGACCATGTGCCTACCACTACTCTTAGCGTGTCCCATGCGTTAGTCCTTTTATCAGGCTGTCTGGCCTCAACGTTTATGTTTTAACCACCAGGTACAGTGACCTCTTAACATAACATTGAGTTTTAAGATCCAGTGGATGTGGGTTTGACTCCCAGCCACACAGGAGCTGTGTGACTTTTATCAAAGTGCTTGCCCTCTCTGATCCTGTTTCCTTATCTGTAAAATGAGAAAGCAAGAGTGCGTTCTCAGGGGCTGAGCATCAGATTACATGAGGTAATGGCATGTAAACCAGCTGGCTCACAGCCTGGCCCTAAGTACCCAACTTATTAAATTTGTCAAATTGTAAAACCTTTAGAAGAGCAAGAGTGAGAGCTGATGCTTGTTCGGGAATAAGCAGGACCATGCCCCTGAGCCACCTTCTCTTCCGAGCATAGAGCCTGACAGAACCTAAAGCTGTCACCAGCCGACCCTGGCCACACTCATCCTTATAGCTTCCTTTCCTTGGTGCACAGAGTCCGCCATAACTCAGGGCTTTGAGCAAGAAATTGATCAGGACCTGGCTGAGGGGCTGAGGCTGATTTGCCGAGCATAGCAGCCAAATATCAGCTGGCTTTTTCTGGTCCCAGGGAGCCCTCCACATGCCAGACTCTGGGGTTGGTACAACCAGCATGAGGCAGAGAGGGTAGGGGTTTGCCCACAACCCTGCTGTTAAATAATTTGCTGGGTGATTTGGGGTAGGTTATTTTCTAAGTTCTGATCCTCAGTTTCCTCATCTGCAAGATGGGAAATTCACCACAACCCACTTCCCCAGGGTGTTGTGAGGATCAGAGAACAGCAGCAGCAGCAGTAGCAGCCACAAGTCCCAACTAGAGCTTGGGGCTCAGGGCTTTGTGACTCTTTCCCATCCGGGGTCTCGCCTGGGTCCCTTTGGCCGCTCTGGGAGGTGGGCAGAGACCACTTTGCTCCCCCATTTTACGAAAGGATACAGTTCAGCCTCTGAGGAAAGATTTCCTGGAGGAAGAAGGCTTTGACCCAAGCCTTGAATGATGAAAAGTATTTGGATCTGGGCAAAGGTGGAATGGGCTGCCTCAAGAGGTAATGAGCTGCCCATCATGGAAATGGTGCAAACCATGGATGGAAGAGCCCTTGGCAGAGAGGTCACTTCCTCACACTCTGCTGAGAAAGTTCAGCTTGACTCTTCCAAGGAAATAATGTGATGTGCAGCTAGAGTTGTGATTAATTCTTAGGACTGAGTGAACACAACGTGTGCGCAGCAGGGGAGTGCGATGAGGCACCACACGGGGACCTTGGCAGAGGTGTCATTGAGGAAACTTAAGAATAGGCTGCCGGGTCCTCAGGATTGTAAACATGGAATTGCCATAAGTGGTCATTCCTCTTCTAGGTATAAACCCCAGAGAATTACAAACAGATACTCAAATCCTTGTTCACAAATGTTCATAGCAGCACTCTTCACAATAGCCAAAAGGTGGACACTTTCCAAATGTCCACCAATGATGAGTGGATAAACAAATAGTCAAGCGAGATGGTGCATGCCTGTAATCCCAGCTACTCAGGAGGCTGAGGCAGGAGGATTGCTTGAGTTCCAGAGTTCGAGACCAGCCTGGGCAACACAGTGAGATCTCATCTCAAAAAAACCCAAAAATCCAAAACCCAAATTGTAGTATAGTCGGTAAGTGGAAAGACACAGAGTGTATTTTCCTCTGTTCTCACACCACAACAGTCAACCCAGAGAACTTCTGTGACCAAATGTGGGGGGTTTCTCCCCACATACCAGCAAGCAATCAAATCTGCTGGCTGTCTTTCCACTCAGTTCTGATACTGTCTAGAAATAGCATCAGTCTCCACAGGCTGAGCGCTCAGTTCCACAAGACTGCTGCCCCTCAGACACCAGTTGCAAGTCCAGGCTCCCAGAACTTCTGACCAATCAGCTTCAAGTTGGGGTTCTCACAACCCTCTCCTGGGGTTTGGTTTCTTTGCTAGAGTGTCCCGCAGAACTCAGGGAAACACGGTTAGCAGTTTATTGTAAAGAATACTATAAAGGATACAGACGCGGAGATGCCCAGGGTGAGGTATGAGGGAAGGGGTGTGCCACTGTCATGCCCAGGTCCCTGAGCACGCCGCCCCCAAGGAACCTCCTCGTGTTCAGCTATTTGGAAGCTCTCTAAACCTAGTTCTTTGGGATTTCTATGGAGGCTTTATTATGTAGGCATGATTAATTAAACCATTGACCATTGGTAATCAACTTAACCTTCAGCCCCACTCCCCTCCCCAAAGGTTGGGGGGTGGGGCTGAGGGTAGACCCTCTAAGCCTGCCTTGGTCTTCCTGGTGACCAGCCCCATCCTGAAGCTACCTAGGGGCTGGCAGCCATCAATCAACCATTAGCATACAAAAAGAAATCACTTTGGAAATTTTACGGATTTTAGGAGTTGTCTGCCAGGAAAGAGGTAGAAGACCAAATAAATACTTTGCAATATCATACATATCCATACAATGGAGTATTATTCAGCTATAAAAAGGAATGAAGCACTGATACATGCTACAACATGGATGAACCTTGAAAACATTACACTAAATGAAATAAGTCAGACACGGCCGGGCGCGGTGGCTCAAGCCTGTAATCCCAGCACTTTGGGAGGCCGAGACAGGCGGATCACAAGGTCGGGAGATCGAGACCATCCTGGGTAACATGGTGAAACCCTGTCTCTACTAAAAAAAAAAAATACAAAAACTAGCCGGTCGAGATGGCAGGCGCCTGTAGTCCCAGCTACTCGGGAGGCTGAGGCAGGAGAATGGCGTAAACCCGGGAGGCGGAGCTCGCAGTGAGCCGAGATCGGGCCACTGCACTCCAGCCCGGGCGACAGAGGGAGACTCCGTCTCAAAAAAAAAAAAAAAAAAAAAATAGAAATAAGTCAGACACAAAAGGTCACATGTTGTATAATTCCATTTATATGAAATAATAGGAATAGGTAAATCTATAGGGACAGAAAGCAGATTCATGGTTGTCAGGGGCTGGGGGAAGGAGGATTGAGAAGAAACTGCTTAACGGGCATAGAGTTTTATTTTGGGGTGATGAAAGGTCTTGGAACTAGATGGAAGTGAGGATTACACAAGACTGTGAATGTATTCAACACTACTAAAATGCTTGCTTTAAATTGGTTAATTTTATGTTGTAGGAATGTTGCCTCAATTAAAAATATATAGGCTAAGGGTTAAACTAGATGAACTTTAAGGCCGCTCTGTCCTGAGAGTTAACAGCATGGAACACTGGCCATGCTGACCAGTTTGAGACAGCCCACCAGCTTCTTCCTAGTTCTTTGGGATTAAAAAGGGGCCATCGCTGCCCTCTTGCCGGAGTCACAGCTCTGAGAATATTCCACCAGCAGAAACAGCCTGGTATGCTGGCAGGGACATCGGCTTCATTCCTTCCTGTATGACTTTGAGCAAGTGACTTGGCCTCCCTGAGCCTCAGTGTCCTCTTTGGTGTAGGAATCACAGTAGATGCAGGGATGCTCTAAGCATGCAAGGCGGCCTCTCCATAAGTAGCATCATACCCTGAATTCAGAAGCTCTACTGAATAAGAGCTTTAGGGGAATAAAACCCTCAAACTCACAGTAGCCTAGTTGCCTCTCCAGTCTTGCTTCCTGTCACTTGAACCCTCGCCCCCCTCTGCCATACTGGCCTCCTGATGATCCTCAACATCCCAACCTCTGTCCTACCTCTGGGCCATCTCCATACTTTTCTGTCCTCCTGGAACATTCTTGCCCCCACTTTTCTGGACCTTCAGGTCTCAGCCTAATCATCACTTCCAAGAGTGGCTTCCCCTTGGAGAAGACTTCCCTGGTGGGAGGACTTTCCTCACAAAATCCATTACCTCCCACCTCCAGCCCAGTTACTCCGCCTCCCAGCATCCTTCCCTTTCTTTCAGAGCACCAATCACAGTCTATCGCTATTTCTATTTACTTGTATGCTGACCTGTTTATATCTACCTGTTTATATCTGTCCCCACTAGGGGCACAAGACCATGAGGGCAGGGACCGTATGTGTCTTGTTCTTCACTGAATCCCCAGCACCTTCACAGGGTCTGGTAGATAGGGGACAATCAGTGAACATGTGGATGGAGGAATGGATGGATGGAGGGACAGATGGAGGAATAGAAGGATGGATGGATGAATGAATGGATGGATAGATGGACAGAGGGATGGAGGGATACAGGGGCAGAAGGATGGATGAATGGATGGATGGATGGACAGAGGGATGCAGGGATGGAAGGATGGAGGGATGGATGGATGGACAGCGGAATGGAGGGAGGGATGGATGGATGGTTGGATGGATGAATGGACAGATGGATGCAGGGATGGAGGGATAGAGAGATGGATGGATGGATGGATGGATGGATG
>NW_012115600.1:384813-424270 GCF_000951035.1 Colobus angolensis palliatus
GGGATGGACAGAGGGATGGATGGATGGATGAATGGATGCAGGGATGGAGGGATAGAGAGATGGATGGATGGATGGATGGATGGATGGATGGATGGATGAAGGATGGATGATAGGATCACCATGGTGGTAGGCTCTCACATTGTGTTCTCCTCCACAGGAGACATCTGACACAGTATGATGATGAAGATCCTGTGGGGCAGCATCCCAGTACTGACGTTGCTCCTACTCCTGGGTCTACTCGATGTCTCCTGGGCCCAGGGCAGCTGCACCGGGCCCCCAGCCATCCCTGGCACCCCGGGGATCCCTGGGACACCTGGCTCCGATGGCCAACCTGGGACCCCAGGGATAAAAGGAGAGAAAGGTACCATGGGATTTAGAGGCACATTGGTAATACTGACCAAGTTTCCCGTCTTCTGCCTCCCAAGTCACAGTTGCCTGTCTTTGAGACTGCAGAAGCACTGGCAAATCCAACAGCTTGCTTAACCCTTGCAGTAACTTTGCAAGGAGGGAATTCTGATTCCCATTTTACAGACAGAAAAGCAAGCATTTAGAAAGGCTACCGACTTACTCAAGGTAGCCCAGTAAATGTTGAGGCTAAGACCAGACCACAGATCTCTTACATTAAATTCAGGTGGAGAGAGAGTGCTGCTGTGGCCACAGAGTTCTGTGTTTAAACTTACCTCCTGGGCAAGTGACTTCTCCTCTCTGAATTGCTACTCCCTTACCTGTAAGATGGGGGCAATGATATTTTGTGGGGTTGTCATGGGGTTCAGATGAGACTCCCCACTGTGAAAACCCCTCTGTAAAATTTGGCTTATTCATTCATTTAACCTGTGGTTATAGAGCAACCCTCTGTGCCAGTCACTCTCCTCACTTAATCTCATGTAATCCTCACAATCCCACAAAATACCTTCATCCCCATTTGACAGATGAGGAGGCTGAGCCTCAGGAAATGTGACTCAGTCAAGGTGACACCACTACTAATGGCAGATGCGACAGGCGAAGCACATCTCTTTGTCCCCAGATCCCATCTTCTCAGGCCCTATTCTCTGCCACTCTACTGGAAAATCGGTTTTATCTTGTGTTGTGCCAAACCAAGGGGTAGTGGCTGCTTGGGGGTGGAGTGAGAAGGAGTCTAAAGTCCATTTCCAGGAGCAGCAAGAGTGAAGGTCATGGTTGATTAGGGATGTCTGCCAGGGGTGAGGGATAGAGGGGGACAGCACTCATTATCCCTGCTCTAGCCTGAACAAGGACCCCCACACAAGCTGGGGAGGAGGGCCGGCCTAGCACCTTCCTTAGCAAGGAGCCGTTCTCTTCCCCACGGGCAGCAGCTCCCATGAAGGTCAAGCATATCACAGGCTCAGGAAGCTGGGCTGGAGGGAGACCCAGAGCCCCTGTCTGACACTGCCTCCTTTGTTTTACAGATGGGAGGCTGAGGCTGAGAGAGAGGCGGGGTCCTGCCCAACGTCCCAGTGCAGGCCTCCTTTTGGTCTCAATGATCTCATTTCTTTGGTCTCTGCTTTTCCAGGGCTTCCAGGGCTGGCTGGAGACCATGGTGAGTTCGGAGAGAAGGGAGACCCAGGGATTCCTGGGAATCCAGGAAAAGTCGGCCCCAAGGGCCCCATGGGCCCTAAAGGCGGCCCAGGGGCCCCTGGAGCCCCAGGCCCCAAAGGTGAATCGGGAGACTACAAGGCCACCCAGAAAATCGCCTTCTCTGCCACAAGAACCATCAACACCCCCCTGCGCCGGGACCAGACCATCCGCTTCGACAACGTGATCACCAACATGAACAACAACTATGAGCCCCGCAGTGGCAAGTTCACCTGCAAGGTGCCCGGCCTCTACTACTTCACCTACCATGCCAGCTCTCGAGGGAACCTGTGTGTGAAGCTCATGCGTGGCCGGGAGCGCCCACAGAAGGTGGTCACCTTCTGCGACTATGCCTACAACACCTTCCAGGTCACCACCGGCGGCATGGTCCTCAAGCTGGAGCAGGGGGAGAACGTCTTCCTGCAGGCCACCGACAAGAACTCACTACTGGGCTTGGAGGGTGCCAACAGCATCTTCTCCGGGTTCCTGCTCTTTCCAGATGTGGAGGCCTGACCTGTGGGCTGCTTCACACCCACCTCGGCTCCCCCTTCCAGCAACGCTCACCCTACCCCCAACACCACCCCTTGCCCAGCCAATGCACACAGTGGGGCTTGGTGAATGTTGCTGAGTGAATGAGTAAATAAACTCTTCAAGGCCAAGGGACAGTGGTGTAATTCAACTCTGTGTCCAAGCACCTGGCACACCAGAAGTGCCATGCTCAGAAATGTTGGTTACATGAATGAATGAACCATGAATGAATGAAGTCTCTGTCCGTGTGCTGTTCTGTGCCAGCCACACAGTGGGAGGCGGGGGTCCAACACCAACTCTGCTCCCAGCAGTAGCCTACACCTTTTCCAGATTCTCTCATTAATCCTCACACTCCTCCTGGGAGAGAGGGTGCATCGTGCCCAGCTTACAGAAGAGCAAACTGAGGATCAGAAGGGATGAAGGGATTATCCACAATCTCACAGCAGGGCTGGGATTCAAGGGCAGGCCTGCCCACTGATGGCCTGAGACCTTTTTTAAAGGCAACATGTCTAGGCCAGCCCCTAGAGGGGCTCTGTGCTTGTCCCTTCCCCTTACCCCCACCAACGATCAAGGGGTCCTCCTCCAAGGCTTTAACTGACCTTGCAGCAAGAACCTTTTCCTTTTTATTCTCCCCACATGCCCTTCCTCCCAGTGTCTTCCCAGCCTAGCACAAGCTCAGCCATCCAGTTAGAGCAAATGTCACTCCCCTGCTCAAAAACCTTCAGTGGCTCCCCACTGCCCACCAGATACAGTCCCAGCCCATGAACCTGGCCTTCCAGCCTCACTCTACTGGGCCTTTCTGTCTTCTAAACAAGCCCCCCTCAGTGCTCTTCCTCGCCCTGTTCCCCTGCCTAGAAGCCTTCCAATCTGCCCATCTACCCATCCTCATTCAAGCCACACCTCCTCCCTGAAGCAGGAACACCCTAGCTCTCGCACGCTCACTCTTCTGGCCTGCTGTAACCCAGGAGCATGCACAGCCAGCATCTGGCTCCTCACCCGGTCTCCCCAGCTAGGCTGTAGCTCCACACCCTGCTCATCTCTGAGTCAGCACAGAGCCCATGATGGACAGCAGCCACTCAGTAAAGATTCCTTGCCTGATTGACTGAGGCCACAGGACTAGGACTCCAGAGTCCCGCCCAGCTCTGCACCTGCTCTCCTCAGCCTCTCCTACTAGCCCCACCATCAAGACCCTCAACCAATCCTGACCTGAGGTGGGAGGGATTTAAGATATTCCCGCCTGTGTCACCAATCCAGCCTCCTATTTGGCTGGCCCGTCTCTCAGGACTCCGTTCATTGGGTGCAGCTTCTGCTCTATCTCCTGGACCTGGAGCCTAGCCTTGATGACCTGCCCTAACCCCAGACTGTCCAACCGAGACCTAGAATCTTTTCTCCAGGAGCTGGCCCTTCTTTCTGCTGCTCAACCCTTTCAGTGCAAACTGCCTGGCCTTTGACTCTAATACTAATAGTTATGATAGCAATGGTCACACCACGATTGAATTACTGTGTATCTAGTGCTTTGTGCACATCAGCTCATTTAATCCCCAACCACAACCCCTAGGAGGAACACAGTATCATCCTCATGTGGCTACATGACAAAAAATATAAAACTCAGAGAGGACAAGCAATTGGCCCAGGGTCACACAGCTGACAGCTACACAGCCAGGTTTGGAGCCTGCTTCTGTTTGCCTCAAAGTTCATCACCTCCTTGCTACCCACATCTGTTGAAACCCCTTCTGCAGCAACTCCCCTGTGCAGCCCCATAACCTCTCTCACCTGAACCCATCTGACCTCAGGAGTTCACATTCTCCAGCCTCTGCAGTTGGGTCCATCCATGCTGGACTACACTACACCCAGAGGCAGAACTGGCTGCTGGTGTCGAGCATGCGCAGAGCACCCCATCCTGCTGCACAGACCCACAGGCAGAGCCAGGCTTGTCTGAGAAGTCAGAGCTCCATGCTCCTGCCTGCTTGTCTCAGGAGCTGCCATCAGGCCGCCTGGCTCTTTTGCAGGACCAACCCTCCTCTGACCCCTGACCTGTAAATGCTGACCCTGCCCCCTGTCCTCCACCAGACCCCCCAGTCAGGACACTCACAACAGTGCCCTTGTTGGGCCCTCCCAGGAGCTTCCAAACCTGCCAGAAATCCAGGCTCTGACTGTGTGTCTAGCCATGGCCATCACAGTCCAAGAGCCCTTGATCTACACAGACGTGCATGCATCTCGACTCTTCACATTTATTTATTTACATTTATTTTTGAGACAGGGTCTTGCTTTATTGCCCAGGATGGAGCGCAGTGGCATGGTCATGGCTCACTGCAGCCTTGATCTCCACAGCCCAAGCAATCCTCCCACTTCAGCCTCTCAAGTAGCTAGGACTACAGGTGTGCACCACCACACCCAGCTAATTTTTGTATTTTTTTTGTAGAGATGGGGTTTCGCCATCTTGCCCAGGTTGGTCTCGAACTCCTGGGCTTGAACAATCCACGCGCCTCAGCCTCCCAAGGTGCTGGGATTCTGGATGTGAGCCATTGCGCTCAGCCTTCACCTTTATGGTGGCTCTTTTCCAACCGGTCGGGATAGGGTTGCCCCTACAGCTCTCTGGAGAGATGGGTGAGGTTTCATCACAAGAACCTGGACCAAGAACAGTGTGGGAACCCAGAGGTGATCTGAGATGAGTCCTGGTAGCTCACCCATTTTATCACTGCCCAGACACCTTCCTTTTCCCCTTGGTCCCCTTCTCAGAGGGAGTTGGACTCAAATCTTCTGCCTGGACTAGCAGTTGGGCACGGAAAGGAAGGGAAGTGGTTCTCCTCAGGCTTATGACCCTTGACCCTCATGCACCCCCTTGATCCTGACCCCCATCCCTCAACACGCCAGAGCCCTGTTACTTGCGAGTGACGGAAACCCCTTCAAACCAACTTAGGAGAAAAAAGGGAGTAATCAGAAGAGCCCAGGAGCAGGCGGTTGCTCAGTCTCAGTGGACACAGGGTCGAGACCTGGGTGCCCCCAGACCCGGACTGCAATCTTGCTCTGAGATCTCTATTCTCTGCATCTCTTACTACAGAACTGCTCTCTCAACTGTGAAGGCAAGTGGATGCCCCCAAATGACTTCTGGACCCCCAAGTTAGCTCCTGTCTTTCATGGAAGTGACACACAGTCTAACATCTCCACTCCCCAGTTCCCAGGAGAGGGGATATAATTGCCCCTGTTTAGAATCAGGATACTCCTAGCCCAATCAGCTGAGGAGTAGATAATTCTAATCCGGTACTTCTCAAACTTCAGCAAGCATCACAGTCACAAGAAGGGCTTACTAGAATTTGCATTTTCTAACAGTTCCCATAGGGTGCTGTTTCTCTGGATTTGTTTGTTTGTTTTTTTTAAATAGAGATGGAGTCTTGCCATATTGCCCAAGCTGGTCTCAAACTCCTGGGCTCAAGTATTCCTCCTGCCTCGGTCTCCCAAAGTGCTGAGATTACAGGCATGAACCACCTTGCCCAGCCTGTTGCTTCTGTTTTGGAGACCACCTGTTGAGAACCACTGCCCTCATTATATTGCTCCCATTCTGTAGATAAGAATATTGAGACTCAAGGAGAGATGTTATTTGCCCATGTCACGCAGAGGATCTGGGATTTCAATCCAGGTCTATTTAATTCACGTGTTGAAGGCCTGTGCGCTGTGGCCAGACTACAGGCAACCCCTCCTCTGTTTCGGGCTTTGTTCTTTATAAGTCTTACCTCGTTTAATCCACCGTGGGCAGGTACTATTGCTATGCCATTTCACAGATACGGAAACTGAGGTACAGGGAGCCCAATGGGTGGAGGCAGTTCTCAGAACAGCGTTGGCAGGCCCTGTTAAACATGTCACTTTCTGACTACAGTGCTGAGTCTTGGCTTCTTCACCCCTTGTTGATCCTGACAAACACGCCCCTCCCAGTGACACACAATGCTTTGAGTCAGTTAAGAGAGGAAAGGAGTGGAAAGGGCAAAGCAGGAGGAAGGTGGGGACTTAAGAAACAGTGGTAACAACAGCTCACACCATGCACGGTTCTATGTACTTCATGTTAACCTGTGTAACCTTTTCAGTCATGTTCCCCTTTTACAGATGAGAACACGGAGGCAGAGCGGTTCAATGACTTTCCCGGAATTCTGCAATCAGTTAAGTAACAGAACCAGATTCAAGGCCCGGCAAGTCCGTTCTGGAGCTGCTGCTCTATCACTGCAGACAGGAGGATCCCCAAAGGGTGGGGCAGGTGGCAGTTGAGGGCACTGGCTCTTGACTTAGACCTGAGTCCAAACCCTGCCTGGGTTTCTTACTAGCTGTGTGGCTTCCGTCAAGTGACTGCCCTGGTCTCCTGTTTAACCCCCATACAAATAAACAATGCACCTGTGATGTCCTGGCACAGATCCTTGATTCTTTTCTTGGATTAAACCCCTAGAAGTGGACTCCCCGGGTGAAAGGATATGCACCATTGAAGGCTTTGAAATGTGTTTCCAAATGGAGGGATGGGCTGTCAAGGCTGAACATGCCAGGCCTGTTCCAGGCTTGCTGCCACCAGAGGGGAGCAGACACCAAGACAACGACTGCCTGGAAAAGGAATGGGTGATTACGCGGGACCGTGGAAACTCGTCCCTCCCTGCTCTCTTCTCCCCCAGGCCTTCCCACTCTCTGGGTGGGCTATGAACTTCCAGGGTGGTGCTGAGGTCAGCTCTGAAGCCCAGGTTCCTTCTAAACTGGTGTCCTCAACGTGGGGTCCCAGCATCAGTATTGCCTGGAAACTTGTCAGAAATGCAAATTCTCTGGCCCCATCTCAGTCTGGCTGAATCAGAAAATTGGAGGGAGGAGCCCAGCAGTCACCTGCCCAGGTGATTTTGATGCAGCCAAGCTTGAGAATCACTGCTCTAGATCAGGGGTTGCCTCCTTTTTCTGTAAGCAACCAGGAAATATTTTAGGCCTTGCAGGCCATATGGCGTCTATTGCAAGTACTCAGCCCTCTTTTTGTAACATAAAAACAGCCATGAGCAATATATAAATAAGTGAGCATGGCTATGTTCCAATAAATCTTTATGAACAGTAAAATTTGAATTTTACATAATATTCACGTGTCACAAAATATTTTCCTTTTGTTTTTTTTCAACCATTTAAAAATGTAAAAACCGTTCTTAGCTAGCAGGCTGCACACAACAGGCTGTGGGCCGGATTTAGCCTGTGGGTTATAGTTTGCCAACCTGCTCTAGACCCAAATATGGCTCTAACCTTGGAAAAGAGGAGCAGGAAGTTGAGCCCAGCACTGCCTGACTCCCAAGCCAGTGCTCCTTCCTGTAAGTTTGTCTGCCAGATCCCAACCTTGGGACATTGGCAGAAAAACTCTCTGGGTCTCACTGCCTTTTACAGTAAAATGAGCATTGCAATCTCTGTGCAATCGGAGGCACTGGGTCTCCAATTTTACTGGGCAATGAGATCCCCTGGAAACTTGCTAGCAGGCAGTCACCATCCCAGAGGTGCTGATGGTTCTGATTCCATCAGATTAGACAAGATCTGGAGGGACCTGGGAATCTGCATTTCTCTCAAATACCCTACGTTGATTTCAAGGTGGCCCTCCACCTCCAGCCAGGGGCTGGGCTAATGAACACGAAAGCTTGAATAGCAGTAGATGCAGCTTCTTCCCCCAGGAATCCGGTGGCTATATGGGGAGAGAAAATGGGAAGAAGACTTTTTGTCTGTCAGCACCTACACAAGATGAGAAATGCAGTGAAGAAGAAAAGCCCAGGTGGCTCTGAGAGGCCGGGTTCAAATCTCACCTCTACCACTTACAAACTGTGTGTTCTCAAGCTAATTACTTAACCTCTCTGGGCCACAGTTTCTTCACATGGGGGCAATAATCAGACCTACTCCAGAAAGCTGATGAGGATTAAATGGAATCCTGTGTGCAAAGCCCCTGGCACACAGAAAGTTTCCCACAAGTAGTAGCTGTCATTATGGTGATGGGTGCTATGGTGGTACAAGGGGTTCCCCAAATTTTCGTGTACACAGAAATCACCTGGGGTCTTGTCAAAATGCAGATTCGAATTCAGTAGATCTGGGATAGAGGCCTGAGAATTTGCTTTTCTAATAAGTTGCTGGGAGGCACTGATGCTGCTGAGCTGGGACCGCAGTTTAGGTAGCCAGGGTTAGGACCGGTGGTTCAGCATTTTGATTTGCTATGAAGGTGAATTCCGTCATCCACAGGCACTGGTTAGCCTAGGGGCTGGTAGACAGCAAGTGCTCTGTAATTAACATGTTACCGGTATTGTTGCTATTGTGCTCATGGTGATGATGTTCTGACGGTGAGGATGCAGGAGTTCAAGGTCAGGCAGAGGAAAGGACAAAGGGTGGATCATCCATTTCCCCAACGCTGAGCATTGTGGTCTGCCTCCTGTTTCTCCTCCATGCCCTCGACTTTCTGGTCTCCTGCTGACAATGGGGCACCAGGTGCCCTGCCTTAAACCACCCCCCTACCCAACACACACACACAAACGTGCCATCCTTTCAGAGCAAGCTGCAAGCTGCATTGATTTTTGTGCATAGCCAGGAGGCATTCTCATAGACAACTCTGTTGACCAGATGCAGGAGAAAAGGGGTGTTTGTTCGAGAAAACCAGCAGCCCACCCAGGGAGGGACACCCGCAGCAAGGGACCTGGCAGAGCAGGAGGCTCTGTAAAGTATGGAAGTCAAGAGCTCCCAGTTTTAGACTGGTCTCGGAACCTGACTTACTGTGCAACTTCAGACAAGTTGCCACCCCTCTCTAAGCCTCGGACTATCCCACAGAAAGAGGGGTTTGCATCAGACTCACCAGGGGAGCTTGTGATAATCTCGAGCCCACCCCAAGCCTATTGATTAAGAACTGGGGAAGCTTGGTGATGCCCTCAAGAAAAGGGCCATGAATGATGACAAGGTCATCGACCAGTGAGAAAGCAGTAGCCCAGTCTCTCGATTACACCTCACTTATCCAGAATCCTCAGCTACGCAGAACAAATGAGGCTGAAACTGACATCTCACAGCCCACAGAGCCTGGAAGATTCATGTGTATCAAATGAATGCATGAAAGCATGGCTATATTAGTTAATTAATTAATTGACAGATCGACTCCAGAGAGTATAGGGCCTGGAGACAGATATACATAATATATGCTCAGTGAATAGCTGCCAAACAGAATGAAGAAAGGCAAGATGGAAGGACTGTCAAAATTATGTCCTGCCTGGAAAGATAGGGCCTATAATAATAATGTTTTCTAAGCCCTTGGGATAATTTCCAGGGGAAGGCTTGGCATCTGGAAGGAAAGGAAAGCAGGCAGGGAGATGCCTAACTGAGCCTCATGAATGTGCCCGTTGTACAAACATTAGCCCATGTCACCTTCACAGCAGCCCCTGATGTGGGCGTCACTACCACTGTTCAGAGGCAAGGGCCCAATGGACAACTGAGGCCCGAGAACCTCCAGAGAGACCCACCAGGGCTCAGAGAGTGTGCAGGGCTTTAGGGACCATATGTTCTTTCTCTCTCTCTCTTTTTTTGAGACAGAGTCTCACTGTGACTCCCAGGCTGGAGTGCAGTGGTGCGATCTTGGCTCACTGCAACCTCCACCTCCCAGGCTCAAGCAATTCACCTGCCTCAGCCTTCCAAGTTGCTGGGATTACAGGCGCGCACCATCACACCTGGCTAATTTTTGTATTTTTAGTAGAGACGGAGTTTCACCATGTTGACCAGGCGGGTCTCGAACTCCTGAGCTCAAGTGACCTGCCCACGTCGTTCTCCCTAAGTGCTGGGATTACAGGCATGAGACACCATGCCTGGCCCATAATTTCTTTGTAGCCTCCATCCTCATTTCTGTCTATGTCTTCCTGCCTTGCCCACCACATTTTCCTATTGCTTTTGTAGATTCTTCTCATTTATGTCTTCTCTCTTTTTTTTTTTTTTTTTTGAGACAGGGTCTTGCTCTTTTGCCCAGGCTGGGTTGCAGTGGCGTGATCATGACTCACTGCACCCTCAACCTCCCAGGCTCAAGTGATCTTCCCACCTCAGCCTCCCAAGTAGCTAGGACCACAGGTGCACACTACCATGCTTGGCTAATTTTTGCATTTTTCGTAGAGACGAGATTTTGCCATGTTGCCCAGGCTGGTCTCAAACTCCTGGGCTCAAGCAATCTGCCCTCCTTGGCTTCCCAAAGTGCTGAGACTACAGGTGTGAGGCACAGCACCCCGCCTCATCACATATTTCTCCCTATAATCTGCCTTACAGCATCTGTGGAGCAAGAGAGGACATAAACAAGCCAACCAGCAAAAAGAAGGCAAAGGAAGCAAAGCATGATGCACCGAGCAACTCCGATGTGACAGGCGCCATGCCAGATGCATTGTGCAGGTTCCCTCATTGGCTTCTTGCTTGTGCCCCACCAGGTTCATTCCTGCTTTGCCACTTTGTAGCTGGATGACCTTGACAAACAATCGCCTCGACTCTGAGCTTTTATATCCTTGGCTGCAAAATGGAACTCTATTGGCTACTATTGTTATGAGCATTCCATAAGCTAGTGTATGTAAAGCACCTGCCTGGCACATAGTAGGCACAAAATAAAATCTGGCTGTTATAAAGAAATGCAGGGCTGGGCACGGTGGCTCATGCCTGTAATTCCAGCACTTCGGGAGGCTGAGGCAAGTGCATTGCTTGGGCCCAGGAGTTCGAGACTGGTCTGGGCAACACAATGGGACCCTGTATTTACACAACATAAGAAAATTAGCTGGGTGTGATGGCGCATACCTGTAGTCCCAGCTACTTGGGAGGCTGAGGTGAGAAACTCTGTTGAGCCCAGGAGGTAGAGGCTACAGTGAGCCATGATCACACCACTGCACTCTAGCCTGGGCAACAGACCAAGACCCTGTCTTAAAACAAAACAAAAGAACCACACACCCCCCAGACACATAGTAGGCCCTCAACAAATGTTAGCATCCTCACCTGTGAAATGTGACTATCGGTTGTTGTGAGGCTCAGGTGAGCCACAAGAGGCAAAAATCCTGTGCCCACCTCAGGACAAATTTTTCCTTCTCCCTCCAGCCTGGATTGCAGCCACTCCAACAAGCCCCCACCTCTGCAGGGCTTGTGGAAGCAGCATGTGAGCCACGCCACAGGGTGGGCCTGTCTGCAGGCTCCAGGCCTGAGTTAGCACATCTCGGGGCAGGCTCCCCATGCCAGCACAGGTATCCACAGGAGAGACAGCTGGGCCCTCGTTAACAAGGTGTCTCCAGACCTTGTTTGGAATACGTCAGCTACTGTGATTAAAGACAGTACATAAATGTCAGCCTTGCCGGGCTCCAGCCCCAGCTGGTTTCCGGGGAAGGAGACCTGAAAAATATGTCTTCATTCCTTCTGTTTTACAGCTTAGGCCACGATGGCTTTGTACAGAGTGAGTTCACTGTGGTGGAAGCCTGCGCAGGTCCTGCCAGGCATGGGGAGTGGGAGAACAGTTTCCCAGTGAGCCCCCAGCCAGGCCAGGCCTGATTATCGTGTGACCTGCAGTCACTTCTCCCCTTCAGAGCCTCAGTTTCCTCATCTATAAAATGGGGAGAATAATAGATGTGCCCATGGGTTCTTAAGAAATAAAGATCACCTTTGTAAGCTGCCCAGGGTAGTCCCTCTCCCAGAGAAGGCCCTCACTGCAACCAGGAAAACACAAAAGGGGCACCCTAGGGAACAGAGCTGCCCATTTTGTAGACACAGGTGCTCAGTGAATGGCCCTTTCCTTGGACCCAAGTGGGGAGAGATTTTGACATTCTCAGTGAAACAACATTGAAAGTAGGTAATTGGGGGCAAAGTGAGGTGCAGGAGCACTGCTCCCAGAGTCACTGACTCACTGTGTGACCTCAGATAACTGACTCCAGTCTCTGGGACTGGCTTTCCTCATCCGTAAAATCCCTGGTGCTCTTCCTTTTGGAGCACTGTGATGAGGGCCACCCCTGCCCTCAGTTTCGCAGTCTGTAAAATGAGGGGACTGGACCAGATGATCTCTGGCTCATCTCAGCTCAGGCACATGGAATTTCTTCCAGGAAGTGAAACAATGGTCAGGACTAGGCTGCGTGCAAAAGGGAGGTTTCACGATTAATGAAGGGGCAGAATCCCATAGTAGGAGAAGCCATTCTGGAGACTGGGGTTTTGTACCTGAGGTCACACAGTGCGTAGATGACTCTGAGACCAGTGCTCTTTCCATTCCTATGGCAGGAGGAGCCCTTGATGCTGTTGGAGTCCCTCAGGGAGGCAGAAAGATAAACCTAGGGCAGGGAGAGAGCTCACCATGCTGCAACCCTCGCCCTAGACAAAGATGAGGGCATGGGAGGGGACTGGAGATGCCTTTTCACAAATTGCTTCTGAACCTCAGAAGAAGAGAATAGCCTGGCACCAACTGTGCTCCTCTTTTGTTCCAGGTTTTGTTCCAAACACTTTATATACATCTTCACTCATTTAATCCCCATGAGGCAGGCGTGATTGTTATACCCATTTCACAGATATGGAAACTGAGGTACAGGGAGGTAATTTGGCCAAGTCCTGACAGCTAGTCCATGGCAGAGCTGGGGCACGGACTAAGACAGTCTGGCACTGAAGCCACTCTCTTGAAGTATCAATGATGAAGAGCACCATTTCATGAGCACCTACTATGTAACAGGCATGTGCTGGCTTCCTTACAGAATTATCTTCATTAACTGGGACTGCATTCTTACGAGGACGGCACTTTGTTACTCACATTTCACAGAGGAAGAAATGAAGGCCCAGAGAAGTGAAGCACCCGGCATCGGTCACAGAGCCAGAATGTGGCTGAGCTGGGATTCCAACCCAGGGCCCAGGCTCCTTCCATGCCACCAAGCTGGACAGGACCCCCTCTGCAGAAACTCTGAGTAGAGGCTAAAGCAAATGTAAGGAGACATGACATAGCTATGGCTTGTGTAGAATGGCATGAAAGTCCATCAGGTGGTTCAGGGACAAGAAAAGGCATCCAGGACACAGCTGGGTGGTGGGGAGACTCCTATGAAGGATGTCTGGGGGCTTTGAGGGGCTCTGGGGGGCTTCAAGGGGTTCTGGCAAGCTTCACACAGCATCAGAGTCAAGAGGGCAGGTCCTCTGATCGAGGGCCTGCTGTGTCCTGGACACTGTATTAAGTGCTTTGTATTCATTATTGCTCAATTCTTACCATGGTAGGAACGGCATAGATATCATTATTATCATCCCCACTTCATGCATAAGGAACTGAGGCTCACACAGGTGGAGTCCCTAGTCCAGGGTCACATAGCTAGCAAGAGCCGAACTCAGGTCCCCCCATTTCAAAGCCAGTGCCTTTCCAACGGGCCACTCCTTCCTTCCCGGGTTCAAAGTGCTCAAACCAACCAAACCGCATGGCTCAGGATCTGGCGCATGGCAGGTCCACGGCCTCGCCCCTTCCTAGCTCCATCCCATGACCCTGAAAGGGTTAACTCCCTTGTGGCCCCAGGTCTGTCCCTGTCAGCCCACCACCCCTGCCCCTGCATTATGAGGACCAGATCAGCTCTCGCTCCGGGCAGCTGACCAGTTCTCTGTTCAGTGGTTCGCGCTCCAGATATTAAATTACTCATAAAATATTTGGCCTGTCCCCAAAGTGGCTGCTACCTCCTCCCTGTGCCCACTGCTCACTTCACAACAGAAGGTCACGCTCTTCCATGGGGGAGGGGCCCTTGGAAAATGAACCCAACTTCATCTTGGGGGACCTGGAAGCCCAGGAAGGGGTAGGCTCTGGTGAGGTTGGGATGTTCCAAGGGCGAGGATTCTGTCCCCCATTCTGGGGCCCCCTGGCCTGGCCTGAGCAGAGGACTATGCCCCCAAATCTCCATGCTGCAGGGTACAAAGAGCCCAGAACTGCTGACCGCCCTGAGTCCCTCAGGATAAGGCCAAGGGTGACCTGGAATAGGTTCCCATTGTCTGAGGGACAAGTGGTCTCTCCTCTCCTCCTCCCTCCCTTCCTCAGTTGCCATGGCAACCACAGTGGGGGGTGGGAGGCTGGACCGCTCAGCTCCTGGCCGGGCTACCCAGCATGCTCTGCTTTCACCCAGTTTTCTCCCTCACTGCCCCTTGGCAGGCAGGGGGTGGGGCAGACCCAGCCCTTTCACCACTCAGCAGAGGGTTTGCAGCCAACAAGCGTCACCTATGGTCCCCTGCCTTCAGGCAGGAGGTTTTCCAGCATGGCTCCCAGGAATGGGACTTTTCTGAGTATGGTTTATCAGCGAATGATTTTGGGGAGGGGTCTCTCTCAAGCCCCCTGGAGTTAATGAAGTCAGTTAAGCCCTGGGATTAGAAGGTCGGGGTCATGGGTACAGCTCATGTTTGCAGAGTAACACCCCACCCCACCCCTAGCTCCCACCAGCTGTTTCAGAAATGCCTAATGCTGGTCGTCTAGGGAACTAGTGAGAGGGTCTGGACAGGACATGGCAACCTCATCCTGAGTCCCCACAATCACAGTCCCTCAGAGTATATACCCTGCAGCCTGGGCATCCGGAGCCTCCTTTCTTTCTTCCTGCCCCCTCGTAGAGGACACCTTTTTCATAATAGTAGTGTGTATATTACTAGTAAGTTCTTATCACCCTGGCCTGGAGTTTCATAAATGTAATACTGAAAGAAACTGGGTTTAGCCTTTGTCGTGGCGCTACTTGGCGTACACTGCCACCAGGTGGCGGTAGTCACTTTCCAACTATTCCCTGAGATTCCAGAAGATGATATTCCACTTTTACATTCCACCACCACAACCTACAAAATGCCATTGCTTTTTTACTTTTATATTAAGATTACAGGACTTTATAAATAGCCAAAATTAAGCAGACTTTAAACAAACTCTATGTTTTGGTAGTACAGCATAGCAGACAGCACAAACTCTAAAGCCAAACTGCCTGAGTTCAAATCCTGGCTCAGCCACTTGCTAGCTGTTTAACCTTGGACAAGTTGCTTCTCTGTGCTTCAGCTTCTTTATCTGCAAAATGGAGATGATGGAAAGCACCTCACTCAATGCATTGTTTTAAAGACTCAATGAGTGAATATACACGAAGCATTAGGAACAGTGCCTGGCACAGAGCATTAAGCTCTTTAGAAATGTTGGTTATCAATATTTAAAGATGAGCATAAGGGCAAAGTTTCAAAAACAGTTCGTATTGAGACCCACAGACATCTTTCTCTGCTCGGTCTTTTATCTGGTGTTTCTAATCTGGTGATTCACTTCAGGGATCCCCTGCTAAACACCCATCATCTGCCCAGATGCTTCCTCCAGCTCCCTCAACCCCACATTCAAGCCCATATCCTAACGCCTTCATCTCCCGGGTGTCTGTGGCATCGTTCCCTGCATGCCCTGTGCACAGTCACCCTGATCTCATTCTTGAACCACTGCAAATGTCCCCCTGCCTCTTGCCTGCTCCCCTCCAACCATCTTCTCACCGCAGCCACAGTGATTTTTCTAAAACAAAAATACGCCTCTATTCAAATGCTCTCCATAGCTCCCCAGTGACTCAGTATCAAGTCCAGGCTCTTCAGCTAGGTCCCTCTTCCCATCTCCCACTCCAGCCTCATGTCCCCATCTCCACTGTCAGAACACTATGCCCCGGTTCCAGCTGCCTCCTTGCAGTTCCCCCAAAGCCTTGGGCTCCCAGGCTCTGCCGCCTGGGCAAGGGCTGCCTCCTTTACCTGCACCTCTTCCTTCCTTCTCCTGCCTGCCCATCTCCTGCCTGCTCAGGCTCAAGATGTAGCCTCTGTCTCCCCTTCCCTGGGAAGCACTTCATGATCCCTCCACGGCCTCTGGACTGGGTGCAGACCTTTCTCGACATGCCCTGAGCGTCTGTATGCTGGAAAGGGGCTATCTTGGTTCGTTGGTATCGCCAGAGATGCCCTGCACACAGCAGGCCCTCAGAGTATCTCTAGGGAATGAATCCAGAAAGTCCATTTTGCTCATTCGGCCTACAATGTCCTCTTTCCCATCTTCTCTGTCCCAGCATCTCCTTCCAGGTCTGGCTCAAATGTCACCTCTTCAGGAGCCTCCTGGTAACCCTCACCCCCATGTCATCCCTGCATTAACTATTTCACTCTCTCCTCAAAGAGGCAAATGCAACAGGCATGAACTTGACATGTGCTGAATGAATGAACAAATGACCAGGATTATGGTCTAGACCAATGTTTCTCAACTGGGGTTGGCCCCCCCCAGGGGACATTTGACAATGTCTGGAGACCTTTTGGGGATCACAGGGGTGCTGCTGAGATCTGGTGGTGGGGGCCAAGGATGCTGTAACACCTCCTGCAATGCACAGGACAGTCCCTAACCAGGAGTTATCTGCCCCAAATGTCACTTCCTCAAGGCTGAGAAACTGGGCTAGAGCCTGTTGCTTACAAATCTGTCTTCCTAGTACACAGAGGGCCCCAAGCGCTGAGCCTGATCTGATTTCTCTTGATTTTCTCAGTTCCCACCATAGAGCAGGCACGCAACAATTTTTTTTTTACACGGAGTCTCGCTTTGTGACCCAGGTTGGAGTGCAGTGGTGTGATCTCCTCTCACTGCAACCTCTGCCTCGTGGGTTCAAGCAATTCCCCTGCTTCAGCCTCCTGAGTAGCTGGAATTACAGGTGCACGCCGCCACATCCGGCTAATTTGTCTGCATTTTTAGTAGAGATGGGGTTTCACCATGTTGGCCAGACTGGTCACAAACTCCTGACCTCAGGCGATCCACCTGCCTCAGCCTCCCAAAGTGCTAGAATTACAGCCGTGAGCCACCGTGCCCAGCCAACAGTTTTTTAAAATAAGCTCATGGGTAACATACTTCTTGCCCTTTTCCTCTCCCCAGCTTCCACCTCTCGCTAGGAGCTTGGCCTCAAACTACTGTCAGATGCCCCTTCTGGGGCTATTCTTGGGTCCTGAGGCTTCAGCTTGCTAAGTCCCTCCAGTTTCTGCTGCCCCCAGCCTTCCCTTTCTCAGATTCTCCTGGTCCCCATAGCCACATGGAGTAAACAGGCAGGAAAGGGAGACCACATTTCCAAGATGGCGGGGAACTTTGCTGGGTGCTGGGGACCCTAGGAGTGAGTCCTGGTTGGTGACTAACTTGCCGTGTGACTTGGCTGAGTCACAGACCTGTCTGGGCCTCCAGCTCTCAGTGAGGTGATGGGGGCGTGTAGACAGACCCTCTCTGGGCCTGCCCCCTCTAAAGGACGGGGCAGTCCCCCACCACTCCCAGCACCTCTCCCCTGCATGCAAGAGTGCTCCCTGGGAAATCCTGGGAGGTGCGGAGGAGACAAGGATTCCTCCGTCTCTCCCCAGCCTGGGTGCTCCAGGTGCTCTAGGCTCTGCCACTCACTGGGGTGCCACCGTCTCCAAGGGCGCCGCTGTCAGCTGTGACCCCTGCGCCCCTAGAGGCGACCAAACAAGCGGCCTTTGTGGTCTGTGCGTCGGCGGCCCTCCGGGAGCGTCACAAAGGGAGGGAAGAAAGGCCGCCAATCCTCTTAGGGCCAGCCGCCGGCTTTCCCACTGTGGCCCATCTGCTCCTGGGGAGCGGGCATAACCGCCGCCCGGCCCCACGGCGCGCAAAGCAAGCAAAAGCTGCTCGGGAATGAAAGGCAGGGGCCCGGGCCAGCCCAGATCCCCACGGCAAACACAGGCCTGGCCGGGGGCCTGGGAGGGGGCAGGGCTGATCTCCGGGGGAGCCCATGGTTAAAAGTGCCGCCCCAGGAGGGGGACCCAGGGCTAATCCCCTCCTGCCCCACGCCTTCCCTTCCCACACCCCTACAAGGAGAAGGGGAGAGGCAGGGAGGGGCTGGGATCAAAGGTCCTTCCTCCTGTGCCGGGCGCTCAGTGGGGACCTTTCTACACACCCCTGTCTTTTCCTTGAAGCACCCTATTTTATAAAGAGGCTCAGTAAGGCTAAGTCACTTGCCCAGGGTCACCCAGCTGCGATGTGGCAGAGCTGGGATCTCAGCTGGAGGCTGAATCTGAATTCTTTCATCCACGTAGCTGAAGTTTGCTGAGCCTCTCCGTGCCAGGGGCTCTACAACCATCTCCATTTCTTACTGCAACTCTTTTAACAGATGGGGAAACTGAAGTCTATAGGCTGGTGGTGATTGCCCAAGAGCACAGACCAGATCAAGTCCTGGCTCTACCACTCCCCTGCATTCTGGTCCCAGCCCCCATCACTCATGTGCAATCTTGGGCCCTGCCAGCCCCTAGCATGGGCCCTCAGGCCGGTCACTTCACCCCCAGGAGCCTCGATTTCCTCCTGTGGAAAGTGGGGATCTGTGAAGGGCATAGTTCTGAGGGTTTGATGAGATGATCTGCTAAAGACTTTAGCTCCAGGCCCGGCACACAGTAGGCACCCAATAATGGCTGCTACTATTGGTATTACTTGGCCCAGAGCAGGATGGATCCCAGACCAGGAAGAGAAGGAAACAAAGAATTTCCGCCCACTAATGGCTGGCCCCAAACACTTCTTTTTTCCATGGTTGGGACTGGTTTGGCAGAGTAAGGAAGGAGCTGGAGAGAAGGGGAGGGAGGCAATGGATGCGTGGGAGGCCGCAGCTGGGGCCCAGGCTGAATTCACCCAGGGAGGGGGCTATGGACCAGCTGCCCCACCTCCCACCCACGAGAGGCCCACTGCCCAGGCGTGGTGGCATCCAGAACATCAGAGTCCAAATGCTGCCTCCTACACACACACACACACACACACACGTGCACACACACATATATTTGCAGATGCGTAAATACATACACTCACACACGTGTGCACACACAAATATACACATACATATGCACACATACACACATAACCACACACATGCACACACACATATACTCCCCATATACACTCGCACATAACCACACATGCACACACACACCCCACCCAGACACACATGCACACACATACACAGATGTCACTGTCACACACATACACACACATCACACTCACCACAAATACACATATGCACACACACACATACACGGACATACATATGCACACATACACTCACACACACACTTATATACACAGACATACACTCTCACACACACCACATGCACACACACACATCCCCCCCAGAGACACACATACACACATGCACACACACATACAGACATACACACTCTCACATACACACAGACACACACCACAAATACAAACACACATGCACACACATGCACATACATATACACACACACTCGCACACACACATACACACATACACCCTCACACACATACACACATAACCACATACACATCCCTCCAGAGACACATAAACACATGCACACACATACACACACACAAACCACACACACCACGCACAAATACATACACACATACATATACACACACACACACAGACATACACTCACACACACAGATACGCATAACCACATACACACACATATCCCCCCAGAGACACACACATACACACATGCACACATATATACACACAGATATACACACCCTCACACACACACATAACCACAACACACTCACACACACCACACAAATACATACACACATGCACATATATACACACACGGGCACGCACACACACCACACATGAATACACACATGCACACATGCACTTACATATACACACATATATTCACACACACACATCCCCCCCACAGAGACACACACATACACATACACACATGTGCACACCCATACACACACACGCACGCAACCCCAGCTCTGGCTGTTTTGCAGATTTGGAACCTGAGGCTCGGGGGAGGGGCTGTGACTCACTGAAGATCACTCAGCTCTTGAGCATGGCCCAGGCCCCCCAGTCACCCTCTCCCATCCCTCGATGGGATCTGGCCCTGAATCCCACCAGCCTTGCTCCATGCCTTGTCCACCAAGGAGCCATGCAGGGGACAAGGGCAGGGGACAAGGAGGCGAGGGTCCCTATGCTCCTGTCGAGCCGGCTGAGTTAGCCACTCTGCCCTTGGCATTCCCCTAGATCTGGAAATGGGTTCTGCTCAGAAAATGGAAATGAATCCATTATTCATTCTCTCTCTCTTTTCTCTTCCCTTCCTCCCTCACCACCTCTCCCTCCCTCTTTCCTTCCATCTTTTCCCCCGGCTTGCCCTCTCTTTGTCTCTTTTTTTCTCTTCATGTCTCTTTTAATCTCTCTCACATCACCATCTTTCCGCTTCCAGCTGCTCCTCCCTCCCCCAACTCTTGCCCATGACACTGTTCCCAGGGAACCTGACTGTGTGGCTTTGAGCCTGTTTCTGCTCCCTTCCATGTACCAGGGGGTTGCTGAGAGCGTCCCCCACTGACAGGCCCCCTCTGGGGTATGGGGGTGCAGTTAGTGCAAGACAGGCCATGGTTTGGGGTCAGTTCCAGCCCTGTCACCAACCTCATGCAACTCCTTTTCTCCTCCAAGTCTTGTCTCTTCCTCTGTGCGTGCAGTGGGCACACATGAAGAACGTGGCCTCCACAAATGCCCTATCCCCCAGAACCAGAGCCACTGAGCCCTTTGAGGGATGCGTAAGAACTGTATTCATCTTTGAAAATGGTCCCCCCTCCAAATCCTACTGCCTGACCTCCTGCCCAAAGCTCTCAGACTGCCCCCCTCCCAGAACAGAGCAGAGCAGAGCAGGCCTAGGGATGTCCTGACTTGGACTGACTCCAAGATGTCACCAGTGGACCAAAGCATTCCCAGTTAACCTTGGCCTTGGAGGGTGAGAGATCACAGAAATAAGCGAGACCAGGAGTCAGACAACCTAGGTCCAAGTCCCCCTCTGCTTCATGCCTGACTGAGGGTGTTGGAGAAGTCCCTTTACCTCTCCTGGCCTCATTATCCCTCATCAGGGAACTGGAGCTAATTGCTGATTTGTGCTTGAAATTAAAGAAAGGGAGGTTACCACAGAAACTGGCGCTAAGGTGGCATTTTGCTGAATTCATGGATCGGCTAATTTATGGACCACAGACTGTCTGCTCTACCCAGGCCCTTTCTACTTAGGGGGAAACTGAGGCTAGGAGAAGGGAGGCAACCTGCCAAGAGTTGGCGGCGAGTGGCAGCAATGCCCAGACTTGAATTCCAGCCCGATGTTTAAGTTCCTCAGTGCAGGCTATCAAAGACAGCCGATTCCAGAAGGGAGATCAAAGGCCTGCTTCCTTATTTACAAAGAGAAGTCCTCATTAAAACATGGCCAACGGCTGAGGCAGCTATGGAGATGGGCCACGTGTGCACCAACAGAGAATTCACCATCCCAGACTGTGCTGAGCAGCAAGGGAGCCGTTCAGTGAGTCTGTGCTAGGGAGAGCCAGCCCGAGGGTGGGGTTAGTCAGGGAGGGCTTCCTGCAGGAGGACTGGGTTCAGGTCAGCCTCACAGGGAAGACGGGACATCCAAGGAGAGTTGACCACAGCTACCTTTTTTTTTTTTTAAGTTGGAGTCTTGCTGTGTTGCCCAGGCTGCAGTGCAATGGTGCTATCCTGGCTCACTGCAACCTCTGCCTCCCAGGTTCAAGCGATTCTCCAGCCTCAGCCTCTTGAGTAACTTGGAGTACAGCATGTACCACTATGCCCGGCTAATTTTTGTATTTTTAGTAGAGATGGGTTTTCTCCATGTTGCCCAGGCTGGTCTTGAACTCCTGGCCTCAAGTGATCTACCTGCCTCGGGCTCCCAAAGTGCTGGGATTCCAGGAGTGAGCCACTACACTGGGCCCACAGCTACCATTATTGAGCACCTACTGGCAGGCACCGACAGTAACTCTGAGAGGCTGGGATCCTGTCCCCGTTTTCCGGGGGAGAAAAGAGAGGCACAGGACCTGCTGGGGGATCGCCACAGGGCAAGCCAGACACCACTGAACCTGGCTCTGGGGTCTCCGTACCTCCAAGCTTGTCGCTACTGGGTTGTGCTGCCTCTTCAAGGATAACATGAGCCTCTGTGTGTATCTGGGCGGTGGGAACATGGTCTGTCACCAGTCATTTGTCAAAAGCAAAATGTGTGGGAAGTGGGATGGAGGGGCCCGAGGAGGGCCTGGCTGCAAAGCAGGTTGGGGCTGGACTAGACAGATCCTTCCAGCATGCAGGGCCCTGGGTTCTTTGATTCGACGGAATCCTTCATGAGCATCTCCTGTGCAACAGGTACTGTTCCAGACATGAGGGACACAGCAGCGACAAAACCAGATGGCATCTGGCCTTATGGAGCAGATCCCTTGAGAAGGATGAAGAATAAATCCATAAATAAATACGACCATGTCTCATTTCAGATGGTTATCAGTCTTCCAGAGCTGCCGCAATAAGATAACACAAACCAGGTGCTCAAAACAACACGCACGGATTGTCTCACAGTTGTGGAGGCTGAACGTCTGGAACCGAGGCATGGGGGGGGCCTGCTTCCTCTGAAGACTTGGGGAAGAATCCTTCCTTGTCTTTTCCAGCTTCTGGTGGCCCTGGCGTTCCTTGGTTGGTGGCGGAATCGTTCATATCTCTGCCTCTGTCTTCACATGGCCTCTTCCCTGTGTCTGATGACATCACTTGAGAACCTGGATCCAGCCACACCTGAAGTTCACTTCTGGTCATTTCAATGATGTGCATCCATAAACTCCATTTATTCACTCTAGCCGACTTGGTGTCCTGACTTACACTATTTTCTTATCTGGAAAACTCCGAGGAAGGCACTGTGAGCCACCCTCAGATGACAAGTACACAACTTCATGCCCTCCCCACCTTCCCTGCTGGACCAATAACCTTCATGCCCATCCCGGGCATCATTAGCCAATAATAATGGTAAGGAAGACTGTGCTCTTCAGGCCGGGCGCGGTGGCTCACACCTGTAATCCCAGCATTCTGAGAGACCAAGGTGAGCAGATCACCTGAGGTCAGGAGTTTGAGACCAGCCTGGCCAGCGTGGTGAAACCCCGTTTTTACTAAAAGTGCAAAAATTAGTTGGGCATAGTGGCATGCGCCTGTAATCCCAGCTACTTGGGAGGCTGAGGTAGGAGACGGAGGTTGCAGTGAGCCAAGATCACGCCACTGCACTCCAGCCTGGGTGACAAAGTGAGACTCCATCTCAAAAAAAAAAAAAAAAGCTCTTCTTTCCCTGATTCTCTGCCTAGTAAAATCCTATTCATCCTTCAAGATACAGCAGAGCATGTCACCTGTATTGTAAAGAAATTCCCTGAAAGTTTGCTGCTACCTCCTCTGCCTTCTTCTAGATCCCCCTGCCATGCTATTCTCCCTGGTGGCAGGGAGTGGGGGAACCTCATAGCAGTCTGTATTGTAAGGTCTGTCTTGGAGCTTCTGAGTTCCTTTGGATCAGGCATCATGCTTCATTCATTCATTCACTCATTCACTCATTCATTCGTTCAACAAATATTACTCAGAGCTCTGAGTCCCTGCTAAGGACACGGCTCAGTGCTGTGTGCTGGGGGAGAGACAGACTTTCCTTTCATGCAGCTTTCCATTGATCTAGAGAAACTGATGAGAAAATAGTTAAAATCATGTGTGACATGATGATGGGGAAGTCAGTAGAGGGACTATTGAAACGCAGGAGCCAAAGGGTGGGGCTGTACATGGGTTGCTGGGGAGAGGGGCCAGGGGACTTCCAGGCAGAGTATGCAAAGGCTGAGAGCCAACAAGTGCACAGCATGTCCATGAAACCAAAAAAATTCAGATGGCCTGGATTAGAGAGGGTGGGTGAGGCAGGAAGGGCCAGACCGGGCCAAGGAGCTCAGATTTATCCTGCGAGCCTTGGACAGCCGCTGAAGGTTGTGAATAGCAGAGAGATGTGGTGGAGACCACATTAGTCCCCATGTGGAGATGGGCAGCAAAATCCAGCTGGAGCCGCAGCAGGGCCCAGGCAGCTTGGACTTTGGGGTGGCAGAGGGTGGAAAGAGTGGAGTGGCAAGAGCTGGCAACTGGTTGAAAAGAGTAGCGTAGGGAAGGGGAAGGCGCCAGGGCGATATCTGGGTTTCCATCTTTTGCAAGCAGGAGGTTGGTGGGACATCCCTGAGAGGGAGGACATGGGGTATAAGCAGGGCGGGGGCCAGGGAAGGAGATGGCTTCGGTTTGGGGATGTGGGGTTTGAGGAGCCTGCAGCACCTCCAGATGCAGATGTGGATCCATCTCTGTGTTCATACCTTTCCAAGCCTGGATGCCTGACCCTTCGTGCCATAAAGTCCCACCCACTCAGCAGCGTCCTTGCTCTCCCTTGGCCCCTCGCCTTTCCATGCCACAGGGCGCCCCTCTGCAGCTCTTTGAAGAAGCCACGTTCTCCCCAACCTTCTCACGGCCTTTGCATATGCTGTTTCCTCTATGCTTCCTGCTTTGACCCCCTTTGCCTGGCTAATTATTTGCTATATGGCATCTCCTCCAGGAAGCCTTCCTGACGTCTCCCAGTTGGGAGAATGCACTCTCAGATCTCCCCTAGCCCTTTCTGTGGCTGCCACCATAGGGCTTCCCAGTGCAGTATGGCACTCCTGAGCCACATTGGCAGTGGACAGTGGGTAAGTGTCATGCTCTGGGGACAGGCTGTCTGGGTTCAAACCCTGAGAAAGCCAGGTGACCTCTCTGTCCCTCAGTTCCTTACCCTTAGAATGGGGATAACAATAGTTCTTATCACTCAGGATTTGCTGTGAGAACTAATTGAATGAGTCCCCTTAAGGAACAGTAAGGTGCGTAGTAAGTATTCACTATTAGCTACTGTCATGGGTCCCTGCTTATCTCACCCAAGTGTCTTGGGGGTCTTTGTGGGCCAGTTCTTCCCCAGCAAACAGCGTGGGGCTAGCACACCAGCAGAGCCCACCCAATTGCCTGCGGAAGGATCAGGGCATTCTGGGATTGGCTTTCTTCCACTCAAATCCAACAAAAGAGACTGCATAGAACAGTATCAGCACAGAGGGCCAGGGTCAGGCCCATGTCTTGATGCTGGGAGGACACACATTGCGATCGTCTGACCCAGCACCTGCCTCTGGGTAGGCGCTGGCAAGGTGTCTGAATTCTCAAAACACACCAGAGACTCAAAGATGGAGAGAACCCCCTCTGGTTGCTTTCTCACTGAGACCCTGGATGCTTCTCCCATGAGTATTTCCCACCCCTGTCTGGGTACGTCGCACACCTCCAGCATCATCTCCTAGCCCCGGGGCCTCCAGCCGGTTCCTCCTTCCCTGTCCCCAATTCCCCTTCAGGCTGAGCCCTGGCGGGGCCCCTCCTTGGCTGCTCCTCCTGGAAACTGGCTTGGATTATGCAGCATTTTTGCTCAGCAAGGCTGGGAGGAGACAGACCCTCCCATCCTCCCACAGCAGCCCCTGCCTGGCTGGCGCACAGCCCCCAGGCCACACTCTCCTTCCCATCCCCCTTGAAGCCCTTTCATTCCTGGTCCTGACAGCTCTGTCCTCAGCGACACTCCCTCCCACACAAACTCATTCCCTCCTCGGCCCAGGCCTGTCTCTGGGCACTGTACGTGGGAGTCCACAGACACTGCAAACCCAGTGCATTCTCGTTTATCATCTCCTCCCCAGACCTGCTCCCCGACTGCAGCCCTGTCTTGGCAGCCAGCAACAGGCACCCAGGCCCTGCCTCCCAGCCCACTGCCTTCTCTCAAACCTGCCCCTGCTCTCCTGTGCCCTAGCTCCCATCCCATCCCTAAAAGCTGCCCCCTTACCAGTCTCACTGCCTCCCAGATTTCCCCTCATCCAATTCATCTTCCTCAGAGTGTGACCCAGGATCCCCAAGACCTTTACGGGGAATTTTCAAGGTCAAACTTTTTTCAAAATCATAAGCCAGACATAAAAGAGATGTGCAAAAATGTGAAACAGTGGTATTCTGTCCACTAAATACTTTTATTTGGGAAAATAGTTATTTTTCATAAAATATATTATTCACTTAAACATGGAATGGGTTTGTTATTATTATTTGGAAATGAATTTATAGATAAAAATGTTCACGTTTCCTCAGTCTTAATTTTCTTTTTTCTTTTCCTTTTTTTTTGAGACGGAGTCTTGCTCTGTTGTCCAGGCTGGAGTGCGGTGGCGCGATCTTGGCTCACTACAATCTCCATCTCCTGGGTTCAAGCGATTCTACTGTCTCGGTCTCCCGAGTAGCGGGGACTACAGGCGCCCTCCACAATGCCTGGCTAATTTTTGTATTTTTAGTAGAGACAAGGTTTCACCATGTTGGCCAGGCTTGTCTCGAACTCCTGACCTTATGATCCGTCTGCCTTGGCCTCCCAAAGTGCTGGGATTACAGGCGTGAGCCACAGCACCTGGCCTGTCTTAATTTTCAATACACGTAAATATCATGTCCATGGATTGTATCAATAAACCGTATAAGCGAAAAGTTTTGAAGAGTATAGAAGGATCCTGACAGCAAGAAGTTTGAGAATCACGGTTCTAGAATTGATTGTCAGAGGCATAGGTTGTGAGGACAAGGGTCTTATCTGTCTTACTCTCAATCAGGGCCTGGCACTCTGCCTGGCATTCAGCATAGTAGGCTCTGGCACTCAACATATGCTTACTGAACAAATAAATGAAGATGTCCCTCTCCCCACCCAGACCCTTCCTTGACTCCTCACTGTCCACTGGATTTAGTCTAAGCCCCATGGCCTTTTTAAAGTTCCCCGAAGGTGCTGTTCCCTCTTTGTCTCCAATTCTCTGCCCACTCTGTCCCTCTGCCCCAAATACCTTCCTTGTCCTTCTTCACCTGACTGTTGCCTAACTCCCTCTTCAAGATGAGAGTCAGGCATCATCTCTTCCAGGAAGCCTGCCCAGATGCCTCTCATCTGAGCTGGATGCCTCTCTCTGCTCCTATCATTCTCACACTGCCCTCTGCCAAAGCATTTCAGAGCACCCGTCACCCACCCTCTGTTGAAATGGTCTGTTTTGGTGTGTCTTCCCCAGAAGACTGAAGCCCCATGCTGATCTCTGCATCCGCATCCCTGGCATAGAGCCTAGCATAGAGTAGGTGCTCAGTGAATCCTGGAGCTGAATGAGTAGCCTGTGACAGGTGGACAAATAGTGGTGGGTCCAGAATTTCTATATAGAGGAGCTTCAAGGCAGCTATCTTGCTAGAAGGCCTCTTGGGGGATGGCTAAGGAATTCACTGAAGTTGTAGTGACTCAGATAGGTTAAGCCATTTGAACTCTCTGAGCCTCAGTTTGCTTACTTGTGAGACGGGGTTAACAACAATACCTCTCCTCCCTGCTTCACAGAAATGTTTTGCAAACTGTAAAGTACTGTACACATGCAAGATGTTCACTGTAACTATTAGAGCTCGGAAGGGACCTGGAGATGGCATCACAGCCTTAATCTCAGCACTGAATAAGACCTGAACAATCAGCCGGGTGCGGTGGCTCACGCCTGTAATCCTACCATTTTGGGAGGCCAAGGCAGGTGGATCACGAGGTCAGGAGTTCAAGACCAGCCTGGCCAACATGGTGAAACCCTGTCTCTACTAAAAATACAAAAAATTAGCCATGCGTGGTGGCTTGCGCCTGTAGTCCCAGCTACTCGGGAGGCTGAGGCAGGAGAATTGCTTGAATCTGGGAGGCAGAGGTTGCAGTGAGCTGAGATCATGCCACTGCACTCCAGCCTGGGTAACAGAGCAAGACTCTGTCTCAAATAATTAAAAAAAAAAAAAAGGCCTGAGCAATCGATTTCATCCAGCCTTCTCATTTTACAGGTGAGAAGTCTGAGGCTCAGAGAGGAGTCTGAAGTCACTTGTCTAATGTCACACAACGACAGGGAACACTGAAGGGGTGTTTTCCATTCTCAGTTTATAATCTTATCTCCCTCTATCAACTTGGGGGGCCCCAGAATCATGGAGAAACATTCCCCTCACCTGGACATCAGAAAACCTGGTTTCCATTCTGATCTGTCCCTAACCTACTTGAAGAAGCAGCTCCTCACCTCTGTGCCTGTTTTCACATTTGTCAAAATAAAAAGCTGGATGATAAGCTCCAAAATCTGTTTCAGTATAATTGACCAATAAGCATAAGGAAAACACGTCCATGACATCCCCAAAGGAAATACAAATTAAAACAACAATTAAATAAAAAGTGATAATACCCAGTGTTGGCAGGCATGAGCTGAAATGGACACTCTTGATGTTTTTGATGGCAGTGTTAATCAATACTGTCAAACCCTGTAGCCAAAGTCTTTTAAATATGGTATGCATATCCTTTGGCTTAGAAACTTCACCTCGAGGATTTTATCCTATGGCAATAATGAAGAAATTGAATATAGGAATGTTATTTATTATTCAAAATAGTGAGAAAGAGAAAGAGAGAGAGAGAGAGGACACTAGTCCTGCCAAACATATACACAAGGGAATACTCTGCAGCCACTCATACTGATGATGTACCAGCACATTTATAGATGTAGAAAAATATTCATGGTTGGATGGAAAAAGCAGGTTAGAAACAGCAGAAGCAACACGTTCTTGTTAACGTTGTCTTAAAAGTGTGTGGAAGAAAACAAGCAAGATGCAGGTTGAACATCCCTTGTCTGAAATACTTAGGACCAGAAGTATTTTGGATTTTCAGTTTTGAGATCTGGGATGCTCAACCAGTATTTACTAAAATATTAAAGGTAGTTATGGCTCACACCTGTAATCCCAGCACTTTGGGAGGCCAAGGCCAGCAGGTTGCTTGAGGTCAGGAGTTGGAGACCAGCTGGACAACATGGTAAAATCCAGTCTCTACTAAAAATACAAAAATTAGCTGGGCATGGCAGCAGGCACCTGTAGTCTGAGCTACTCAGGAGGCTGAGACACGAGAATCACTTGAACCCAGGAGGCGGAGGTGGCAGTCAGCTGAGATAGAACCACTGCACTCCAGCCTGGGCAACAGAATGAGACTCTGTCTCAAAAAACAAACAGCAAATAAATAAATAAAGGTAGTTATCATTAGGTGCTTGGATTGTAGGAGAGAGAGAGAGATCTTTTGGGGTTGTTTAGCAGTAAATGTGCACCACTGTGAAATAAGAGAAAAAATAGAATCAAGTCCTCAGCTCTGCAATTCTGGAATGTGGGACCCTCGCTTGGTTGCATCCTCGTCAACATCAACTCATCTCTTTCAGCCCTGTGTGACTCATGGAAAACAGGAGTGACGGTCAAGCAGAGAGGAATGTGAACTTAGTGGGTAATGCCATAAACCTTTGGCCAGGACATAAGCAGTGGAAGCAGCCTGCATGTGTCATCCATGAGAAGGCCCCGCTGTGACTGCAGAGGCAGGAAACCAGGTGTCAGTGGAGACAAAGGAGTCCTCGGCGCGTGAAATGGGACTTGGAGCAGGGCCCACCGGGAGGAGACAGAGGGTGGCTGCCCAGCCAGACAGTCCTAACTCGGGGAATTCAGTGACCAGAGCATCCCCGGGTGACATGGCTGTGAGGCCTTCAGAGCGCCACCATTTGGTCACCCCTTTTTACACTGGGGAAAACTGAGGCTCAGGGAAGTAAAGCAGAAATGCCTTTAGACCTGGGCAAGAGGGGTCCTGTCCTAGGCCCTGCATTTTGGGAGCAGTGCTTCTCAAACTACCTAAGGCAAAGGACCATTTTGGTTTTTAAACCTCTAATCTGTCTCAGACTGATACTTTAATATGAAACAATAAAAATGAATCTGCTGGGCACGGTGGCTCACGCCTGTAATCCCAACACTTTGGGAGGCTGATGCGGGCAGATCACCTAAAGTCCGGAGTTCGAGACCAGCATGATCAACATAGAGAAACCCCATCTCTGCTAAAAATACAAAATTAGCTGGGTGTGGTGGCGCATGCCTGTAATGCCATCTACTCGGGAGGCTGAGGCAGGAGAATCGCTTGAACCTGGGAGGCGGAGGTTGTGGTGAGCTGAGATTGCGCCACTGCACTCTAGCCTGGGCAACAAGAGCGAAACTACGTCTCAAAAAAAAAAAATAATAATAATCCATAATGAGGTATCTGAAGTAAGTCCAATTTATAGAAATAGATAGTAGAATGATGGTTACCAGGGACTGGGAGGAGGGAGAGAGAGGAGTTGTTTAAAGTGTACAGAGTTTTCATTTTTTTGTAAAGATGAAAAAGTCTTAGAGATCTATTTCACAATATCGCGAATAGACTTAGCACTACAGAACTGTACACTTAAACATTGCTAAGATGGTAAATTTTATGTGATGTGTTTTTTTCACCACAACAACAAAAAAAATAGCTTTATAACTTGCAATGATGATAGAGATGCCAATATACAACGTGTGCTACTTTGAAACGACAGTCAATACATCCTAAAGCAATGGTAATAAAATTTCAGGAAATGAGAGAAACATGTTCTCACTGTCTTTGAACATTTTATAAAATAATTACTTAAAAATGAACTACTAGAAAAGTGAACATGAGCTTGGATGTACCAATAATGCTGTGAGTGTTTTAAAATACTTATTCCTGGTTTCTGAGTAGTTCATGCACCAGCCACAGTCCTCAGGCCTAGACCACACATGAGTAGCACAGGGACCCCCAGATCACAAACACACACAATTTATTAAAGGATACATGGAGCCTTGGTCACTTGGCCCAGCACACCCCATGTAACCCTCAACATCCACTTTCGTGACTGACACTGCTCAGGCCCCAGGAAGCAGAAGGGATTCACTTCTCTTTTCTTGCTTTATGTCCTTGACACAAAGGATGACTGCATCCAAATGCCACAAAGGCTGTGTGTTGTGCGGGTGCTGACAGTGCAGATGGACGCTGCTTTGGGGCACAGGGAGGCTCTGAGCAGTGTAAGAAAAGCTTTTGCTCTTAGGTAAGAAAAAAGACAAATTAATTAACTTGCTAAATCCTTCCTCTAAGAGAGCACAATGCGGTAAATTCCCACTAGAACCAAACATCTATTTTCCTTACTTCTTGTTATGTTCCAAGTCCTGGTTCTAGAGGTGCTCAAAAAAGAGCATGGCATCTGCAAGACTTGCACAGGGAAGCTGAAGAACATTTTGCAATATTAAATCTTTGATATTACTCTTAAATTTGTGTATACGTAGGTCCAGCTGTAACATGCTTAAAGTGTGACGTCGATTACTTATGTGGCTGTTAGATCTCGATATTGCCTTGAGAGACAGTAAAACATCATGATATATATGATATGATTTACACGAAGAACTTACAGCTTGTAACATTTTCCACAATAATCATAATTTATCATATGCAACCCCATTATAATGTTTGAGCTTGCTACATAAAATTCATGGCTCATTTCCTAATCTAAATATTGCTTTAAGAATTTTATTGACAATTTGTTGCTACATCCTGAACAGAGCAAGTGTTTCCAACTTGAAATTAATTAAAAACTAGCTAAGAAATACAATGACTTGCGAAAGGTTGTCTAATTTCACATTGCCATCAACAGAACAGAAATTACATGAGAATCTTGATTATGACCACACAATTACTATTTTGTTGAAAGAAAGGCAAGAAAGACAAAACTGATGGAAAAAATAATAATGTATGAATCATGTAGGTTTTTGTTTTATTACTTATTCAAATATGATCAGCCTATCAAGAGACTACCCAGACATATGCAATATTATATTCAGTCACCTTTGATACCTTGCTGACTTTCAGCCATATAAAAACTGCAGCTTTACGCATATTTTCTATTTTGTTATAATAAAGGTATAGTTGCCATATTTTATTTAACTGTTTATTAGGTTTGATTTATAACTTTGATTTTATTTTATTTTTTGAGACAGGATCTTACTCTCTTCACCCAGGCTGGAATGCAGTGACATAATCAGGGCTCACTGCAGCCTTGACTTCCTGAGCTCAGGTGATCCTCCCACTTTAGCCTCCCAAATTGCTGGGACTACGGGCACGTGCCACCATGCCCAGCTATATGTATGTGTGTGTGTGTGTGTGTGTATGTATGTATATATATGTATATATGTGTGTATATATACACACACACATATACACACACACACATACACACACACACACATATACACACATACACACACACATATAAGTTACATATCTTGAACTCCTGGCCTCAAGTGATCTACCTGCCTCAGCCTCCCAAAGTGCTGAGATTACAGGCGTGAGCCACTGCACCCAGCCTGATTTATAACTTTTAAATATTAGATACAAACTCCATTTGTATCTTGTCCTAAACCCCACAAATGTTTGGATGGACTTGGCTCAGGAACCAGCCCAGGACCACACAAGATTCAAACATCTCTCATTCAAACCTGCATTTAATGATCCCCTACTAGTTGCTAGGCATTGGGAATTGGGTCAAGATGTGTGGTTTACAGTTCCTGTTCTTGGGAGGGCACCAGCTCATAGTGGAGCCCAGACCAATCTAGATTCAGCCATCAGGACCCCTCTAGGAGGCTCATGCCTATAATCCTAGCACTTTGGGAGGCAAAGGCAAGCGGATCAGTGGAGGCCAGGAGTTCAAGACATGTGACTTAGTGGCTATCCTACTGGACTGTGCAGAATGGAACAGTTCCGTCATTGTGGAAAGTTCTATCAGACATTGCTGGTCCAGATCCGCACTGTGCAACCAAAATAGAAGGCAGCCACATGTGGAATTTTAAATTAGAAAATTTAGCGATGTTCATAAAAGTAAAACGAAACAGGTGGAATTAATTTTAATAATATATTTTACTTAATCCAGTATCTTCCATATATTATTTCAACAGTATCTGTTGATGGGCTGAGTCTGGCCAACATGACCAAACCCTGTCTCTACTAAAAATACAAAAAAATTAGCCGGGCATGGTGGTGCACACCTGTAGTCCCAGCTACTCAGGAGGCTGAGGCACAAGAATCACATGAACTTGGGACGCAGAGGTTGCAGCGAGCCGAAATCATGTCAATGCCCTCCAGCCTGGGTCCTGGGTGACAGAGAGAGACTCTATCTCAAAAACAAAACAAAACAGAAAAAAAAAAAAAGAATCCCTCTAGGAGGTGATATGTCAGAGCACTTACATACATATCATCAGGTTTTCATTCAGATGGGCCTGGACTGAGGTCTTGAGTACATCACATCTTTACTGAGTGGACTTAGGCAAGTGTCTTCTCTTTGAGCCTTGGTTTTTTCCTCTGTAAAATGGGGATAACAACAGTATCTACATCAGATTATGAGAATTCAATGAGATCATGCATGTGTTTTTACTATTACTGTATAACAAATTATCCCCAAAATGCAGTGGTTTAAAAACAACAAACATTTATTAAACCACAGTTTCTGTGGGTCAGGAATTCAGGAGTGGCGTTGGCTCTGGGTGAGGGTCTTTCATGAGGTTACAGTCAGAATGTCAGCAGGGCCTGTGGTCATCTAAAGTTCTGCCGGAGGCTGAAGGCCCCACATAGCCGGTGGCTCACTCCCAGGGCTCTTGGCAAGAGGCCTCAGTTTCTTGCTAGACACTTGCAGGAGGCCTTGTTTCTCACCACCTGGGCCTCCCAATATGTGTCCAAGGGTCCACAAGACATGGCAGCTAACACCTGCCAACACGAGACAGCAAGAGGAGCAAGCCACAGTGCCTTTTAATGACTTAGTCTCCAAAGTCATGTGTCATCATCTCTTCTACTTTATTCCATTAGTTACAAGCAAGCCACGAAGTCCAGGCCACCCTCAAGGGGAGGGAATTAGACTCCACCTTCTGAAAGGAGGAGGATTTAAGAATTTGGGGACATAATTCAAAGTCACTACAGTATGAGGTTAGCATAAGGGTAACGCCTAGGAGGCCGTCCGGCCCACAGTAAGGATCATAATGATTTCCCATGCTTGCATTTCATTTGACAGTTAACAGGGTACTTTGCATCCCTCGCTGCATTTAATGTTCATCAGAGCCCTACGCTATCATTATGTCCATTTTACAGATGAGGAAACTGAGAGTTGGAGAGAAGTGACTTGCCCATAGTCACACAAACAGTTGTTGGCAGCTCTGGGGTTGGAGCCCTGCCCATCCTCAGCCTGGTAGGGGAGCAGCGAGTCAGGCTGCTCCTGGTACTGCTTCCACACGAGATGGGAGTTCAAGTTCTGCATTTTAAAGTACCTGGGGCCAGGCACGGTGGCTCACACCTGTAATCCTAGCATACTGGGAGGCTGAGGTGGGTGGATCACGAGGTCAGAAGTTCGAGACCAGCCTAACCAACATGACGAAACCCTGTCTCTCCTAAAAATACAAAATTTAGCCGAGCATGGTAGTGCATTCCTGTAATCCCAGGTACTTGGGAGGCTGAGGCAGCAGAATTCTTGAACCTGGGAGGTGGAGGTTGCAGTGAGCCGAGATCGTGCCACCACACTCCAGCCTGGGCGACAGAGTAAGACTCCATCTCAGAAAAATAAAAATATTATTAATAATAAAGTACCTGGGAAGCCCAGAAGCCATGGAAAAGTAGCAGGCCACAGGCAGGAGCCGTCACTCTTCCCAGAGCAGAGGATGGGACAGGATGCGAGGGGTCTAGAGAGCACGTAGGAGGGGTGGGTTGAGACAGCGTGTGGCCAGCGCAGAGAGGCCACCATTCAGGCAGGAAGTGCTGAGGGATGAGGGCGGGGAGGGTGGCAGTATCTGAGCACAGACTGAGGCAAGTCGGCAGGTCACCTCAGCCTGGAAGGGGGTTCTAGCAGGGTGCCCAGGAGGCGGGGTGCTCTGGGGTGGAGTGGTACAGGCCAGTGGTAGACTTGGAGGGGTTCTTTGGAGACGCCCTCCCACCCCACAAAGGAGGCAGCAAACCTTGAGAACAAGCCCAGGGCTTGGAGGGAGGCTCACCTGGGGCCAACCCCTGACTCTACCACCTCCCAGCTGTGTGCCCTTGAGTAATCCTTAACCTCTCTGAGTCCTGTCCACCGACCTCCTCTTTGTGTCCCCCACACCCTGTACAAACACATCTATCGGGACACCCAGAACACACCGTGGCACTTGTTTGTCTTCACAAGGCAGAAAAGCCCACCTCTCTGGAGCTGTGCTGTATGATACAGCAGCCACGAGGCATGTTTGGTCACTTCAACTCCAATTTAAATTAATTACGGTGAATTAGAATTAAAACTACACTTGCTCAGTCGCCCTAGTCATATTTCAAGTTCTCAATAGCCACATGTGACTCACTGGCTAACCTGCCGGACTCTGCAGAATGGAACAGTTTCATCATCACAGAAAGTTCTCAGACAGCGCTGGTCCAGAGCCACACTGTGCAACCAAAATAGCAGCCGCATGTGGAATTTCAAATTAGGAAGTTTAGCGATGAGTTAATAAAAGTAAAACGAGGCCAGGTGCGGTGGCTCATACCTGTAATCCCAGCACTTTGGGAGGCCAAGGTGGGTGGATTGACTGAGGTCAGGATTTCAAGACCAGCCTGGCCAACATGGTGAAACCCCGTCTCTACTAAAAATACAAAAATCAGCTGGGTGTGGTGGCGGGCACCTGTAGTACCAGCTACTTGGGAGGCTGAGGCAGGAGAGTCACCTGGACCTGGGAGGCGGAGGTTTTAGTGAGCCGAGATGGTGCCACTGCACTCCAGCCTGGGTAACAGAGCAAGACTCTGTCTCAAAAAAAAAAAAGTAAAACGAAACAGGTGAAATTAATTTTAATACATTTTATGTAATCCAGTATCTTCCAAATATTATTTCAACATTTCACCAATATTAAGAAAAAAACACTTTAGCCAGGCATAGTGGCTCATGCCTGTAATCCCAGCATTTTGGGAGGCTGAGGCAGGAGGATTGTTTGAGTCCAGGAATCTGAGACCAGCCTGGGCAACCTACAAGATCCCCATTTCTAGTTTCTGAAAACAAAAACAAAAACAAAACCCTCTTAATGAGATATTTTACATTCTTTTTTTTTCCTTAGCCTTTGAAATCCCACGTATATTTTACATGTACTGCATATCTCAATTTAGACTAGCCACATTTCAGGTGCTTGATAGCCACATGTGGCCAGTGGCCACTCTATTAGACAGAGGAGTGCTCAGGTCCCTGAGCACAGGCCCCGGTAGGTACCTGCAGAACTGGGTGTGAATTCTGCCTCCCTCGTGTGCTGCAGTGCTGTGTGATCCTGGACAAGCTATTTAGTCTTTCTCAGTCTCAATGTCCTTATCTGTAAAAAGGCAGTGATATTCTACATGTGACATTATTATATATGTGATACTGTTAAATTCTATATGTGATATTATATTATTATTTATTATATCACTAACGGATACATTATTATAATATCACCAGCCAGTGATTATTATGAAGATCAATGAAGAGTGTGAGTATAAAGCCTGTTGTACAATGTATACTACAAGGTCACCCTTCTTTTGAGACAGGATCTTGCTCTGTTGTCCAGGCTGTAGTGCAGTGCCTCCATCATAGCTCACTGCAGCCTCGCCTTCCTGGGCTCAAGTGATCCTCCTACTTCAGCCTCCTGAGTAGCTGGGAGTACAGAGGTACACCACCACTCCTGGCTACTTCTTGTGTTTTATTTTATTTTAGTTTAGTCTTTATTTACCTATTTTTTTGAGACGGAATTTTGCTCTTGTTGCCCAGGCTGGAGTACAATGGCATGATCTCGGATCACTGCAGTCTCCGCCTCCCGGGTTCAAGCGATTCTCCTGCCTCATCCTCCCGAGTAGCTGGAATTACAAGCATGCGCCACCACACCCGGCTAATGTTGTATTTTTAGTAGAGACAGAATTTAACCATGTTGGTCAGTCTGGTCTCAAACTCCTGACCTCAGGTGACCCACCCGCCTTGGCCTCCACCACCGCGCCTGGCCTATTTTTTTGCTTTTGAGATGGAGTCTCATTCTGTCGCCCAGGCTGGAGTGCAGTGGTATGATCTCGGCTCACTGCAACCTCTGCCTCCCGGGCTCAAGCGATTCTCCTGCCTCTGCCTCCTGGGTAGCTGGAATTACAGGCATGCACCACCACTCCAAGCTAATTTTTGTATTTTTAGTAGAGACAGGGTTTCACCATGTTGACCAGGCTGGCCTTGAACTCCTGACCTCAAGTGATCCTCCCACCTCAGCCTCCCAAAGTGCTGGGATTATAGGCGTGAACCACTGCACCTAGCCTAATTCTTGTTTCTTTCTCTCTCTCTCTCTCTTTTTTTTTTTAAGAGACAGGGTCCCACTGTGTTACCCAGGCTGGTCTCAAACTCCTGGGTTCAAGTGATCCATCTGCCTCAGCCTCCCAAAGTGTTGGGATTTCAGGCGTGAACCACCGTGCCCGGCCACAAGACCACCCTTGATAAATGCTACTTGTGGTGGTCTACTTATGTTACCAATTAGAGGTCTGACTACCCACCAGACTGTGAGTTCTCAAAGGGCAGGGGCCAGGGGTCTCTTCATCATCTCTGCCCCTTCTTGTCCATACCCTTTCCTCACTCCCCTTCCGCAGCACCTCATCAAGAGCTCCGCTCTTTGTCTGGCTTCCGTCTGAGGTCAGACAGGTGCAAAGTTGTTCAGCTTTGGTGCCGCCCACCCCCAGGGCCTAGCTCAGGCTAGGCCAACTCAGGCTTAGCAAACATTTGCAGCCCATGAGGCAGTTGGTGGTTCAGCAATCAATCGCCCCAGGGTGGGTGGGAGTGGGAAGAGAACCAAGTTCTGGGCTGGGAGACAGGAGACCTGCTGGTAACTCCATCTGCTATGGTGACTGGGTTACTTTCCCTCTCTAGGCCTCAGTATCCCAACTGTAAAATAGGCAGGTCAAACCTGATAAACATCAGGGCCCTTCTATAGTGTGTATACCGCTGGGGAGATGAGGGCCCCTGACCAGCCAGGATCTGCTCAGAGGTGGGAGGACAACAGACCTCCTGTACACACACACTCAGGCATGAAACGGGTGCATTCCTATGTGCCTCTATTGTGGGGTTGTTGTAAGCCCTCAGTGAGCTAATCAAAGGCTCGGAACAGTTCCCAGCTGCCGCTGTAGGTCCTCTCCAAGAATTCGCTGTCATATTACTTTTTGCTGTTATGGTGTGTGTATATATATAATTTGCTGGTATATTGTGCATACAAAAAATATTATTACATGACATGAATTGTTGTATTTATTCCATATGGAGTAAGTGGATGAAGAGACAAGCAGTGGTATGACTGAGCCGAGTCCCAGGCCTTTAACAGACTTTATGTCATTCAATCCTCTCATCAACACTATGAGGGTACAATCATTGTCCCTCATGTCACAGATGAGGAGATTGAGGCTTAGAGGGGTAAAATGACTCACCCAAGGTCACACAGCCACCAAGTGGCAGAGCAGGGATTTGAACCCAGTTCTGACTCCAAAACTCTCGCCCTTTCTTCTATGCCTCACTGTCTTCTTGGAGAAGAATTAAGCTCTGCATCCCATGCTGGATTCCCTTCAGGGTGACCAGTCTAATCTCCCCTCTGTTGGTAAAACCTACCCCTAGACTCCCTCTAGAAGTTCTAGTCCCAGGCACACAACAGATGCTGGGGAGGTTGTGGAGAAATAGGAACGCTTTTACACTGTTGGTGGGAGTGTAAATTAGTTCAACCATTGTGGAAGACAGTGTGGCAATTCCTCAAGGGCATAAAACCAGAAATATCATTTGACCTAGCAATCCCATTACTGGGTATATACCCAAAGGATTATAAATCATTCTACTATAAGGACACATGCACACGTATGTTTACTGCACCACTATTTACAATAGCAAAGACTTGGAACCAACCCAAATGCCCATCAATGATAGACTGGATAAAGAAAATGTGGCACATATACACCGTGGAATACTATGCAGCCATAAAAAAGAATGAGTTCACGTCCTTTGCAGGGATGTGGATGAAGCTGGAAACCATCATTCTCAGCAAACTAACACAGGAAGAGAAAACCAAACACCACATCTTCTCACTCATAAATGGGAGCTGAACGATGAGAACACATGGACACAGGGAGGGGAACATCACACACCAGGACCTGTCGGGGGGTGCGGGGAAAGTGGAGGGAGAGCATTAGGACAAATACCTAATGCATGCGGAGCTTAAAACCTAGATGATGTTTTGATAGATGCAGGACACCACCACAGCCCATGTATACCTATGTAGCAAACCGGCACGTTCAGCACGTGTATCCCAGACCTTAAAATAAAATAATAAACTAATAAATAAGAAGTTCTAGTCCCAGGCTGCACCCTGTTAAGTCAGGATGCTTCCAACTGCCACACCATGGCCCTAGACTCAAGAAAGGACACAGTCCCAGCTGCGGCCTTGGTCAAGGTTTTCTGGAAATGGACAGGTTTTTAAAACGACGAGAACAACCGGGAGCTCAGAAATCTCCCCGCTCCCCTCCGCCCCCCTCCCTGTTAAGTCAGGATGCTTCCAACTGCCACACCATGGCCCTAGACTCAAGAAAGGACACAGTCCCAGCTGCGGCCTTGGTCAAGGTTTTCTGG
>NW_012115600.1:424320-434776 GCF_000951035.1 Colobus angolensis palliatus
CGCCCCCTGCCACAGTCCACAGCCTCATTTGCATAATCCCCACAATTCAATGCAGACCCAGCTTCCCTTTGTGATATTAATTAAGTGGAGGAAAATGTCCTGGACAAGAACTGGCTCCCGTTTTTCAACCATTCTCCCTTCATGCCACCCCCCACTGCTTCATCCCTCCCAAATGTGTCATGGGCATGGTGCAGAATCGGAATTCAGGAACAAAAGGTTTGACCCTCTACCCATGTGCCCCCCATTCCTGTGTTCCCCAGGGGCCGCCTGGGCCCCTGAAGCCAATGGAAGAAGGCCTGCCCCTGCTCAGAGGCCATGGACCGATGGGTGCTGAATGCTCAAATGTGTGATAAAACAGGCCATTTGCATTTAAATATTAATCCTAGAGGAAAATAATAGACTATTAGTTAATAGATGGGATTGACAAGCTGGCTGCATTCCAATTCCATCTCAGACAGTTGCAGTGCTGAGCTTGGCCCCAGCCGTTGAGATGGTTCTAGAAAAACGGAAACCACCCACCTTATCTCCTTGGACTCTGCTTGGGCTCCTTGTCCCAGACTTCCCAGTTGGAAATCTTAAGCCAACTGCCAATTCCACTCCATGAGTTGCAGAACATCTCACCACCGTTGCCTACTAACTTGCTGTGTGACCTTGAGTTAGTTACTTTCCTTCTATGAGAACCAGTTTCTTCATTTATAAAATGAGAGGGATAGAGAAGCTGATTCCAGATTGGCTCTTCCAAATCTAAAGATTCTAGGGTTCTGGCCATGCACAGTGGCTCATGCCTGTAATCCCAGCACTTTGGGAGGATGAGGTGGGTGGATCATCTGGGGTCAGGAGTTCAAGACCAGTCTGGCCAACATGGTCAAACCCTGTCTCTACTAAAAATACCAAAGTTAGCTGGGCATGGTGGCAGGCACCTGTAATCCCAGCTACTTGGGAGGCTGAGGCAGGAGAATTGCTTGAACCCAGGAGGTGGAGGTCCCAGTGAGCCAAGATCGTGCCACTGCACTACAGCCTGGGTGACAAGACTAAAACTCCTTTGAAAAAAAAAAAAATAGATGATAGCATTCTGTCATCATCAATATCAAGGACGTGGGTTGAAAACTGGCTATAGGCACAGTTCACCTCAACATCTTGAGGCCTATTTCCTGGGAGCAGAGTCTATCCAAGGAACATCTGTGAAGGCTGAGAAGTTTAGGCTCACTACCCTCAACGCTCCTTCTCCTTCCTTTATCTCAGCTCCTCTCCTGGACCCCAAATGCCTGTTCCCATCTGAATGCAGAGATATAAAAGCACTGGGACATTGAGTTCTACTCCTGACACTGCTCCAACCCACCATAAGACCCTAGGCAGGACTGTTCTCTCTCTTAGGAGACCGAAAGTCAGCAGGGCTTTGGACTAGCCAGGGGCCCAGGTGGTACTCCACCCACACTGGGCTGATGTGCTGACTGGGCCAATCCCAGTCTCTCCTGAATGGCACAGAAAGAGTCAGGCAGACAAGGTGGGTACTAAGAGGGAGCAACCTGCCAAGAGAAGGAAGGTACAGAGTCTTTGTCAAGCATCCTAAGAGAATTTGGGACAGTGAATAAGATGATGTTTGTAAAATGCTCAGCACTGCCCCTGGCACCAACTTTTTGTTTGTTTTGTTTTGTTTTTTGTTTTTGTTTCGAGACAGGGTCTTGCTCTGTTGCCCAGGCTGGAGTGTAGTGGTGCAAACATAACTCACTGCAGCCTCAACCTCCTGGGCTCAAGGGATTCTCTCACCTCAGCCTCCCAAGTAGCTAGAACTACAGGTGTGCACCACCATGCCCCACTAATTTTTTTATTTTTATTTTTGTAGAGACAGGATCTTGCTATGTTGCCCAGACTCGTTTTGAACTCCTGAGCTCAAGTGATCCTCCCACCTTGGCCTCCCAAAGTGCTGGGATTACAGGTGTGAGCTACCACACCCAGCCAGTCATTGTTATTATCATTATCTCAGTGGTTACAGATGCCTTTGATTCTCAATAACTACAAGTCCTGTTCAGGCCCCCTAAGGCTTTTGCTGGGTTCCAATAAGTCCTGATCACAAAGTAGACATTCCTGGTTTTTGATTGCCATATGTGTCCTTCCAAAAACTCCTTAGTCAATTTCTTGCAATCCAGAGAATCATCACGGCTCACATGTCACTACCTCCTAGAAGCCTGCCTGCTTATCGTCATGTCCTCTGCTCTCCATCCATTCAGCCAACCAACCATCCATCCATCCACCCATCCATCCACTAGTCCATTTGGCAAACACTTCCAGAATGTCTTCTTTGCCTGGCCCTGTTGAAATGTGAATCAGCCAAAACTTTTCCAGAGAGCTTAGCTACACCCACACCCAGTTCTATGACTTTTCTTTTCACGTCCAGGGTCCTTAAAAAATGGGACCTGTGCCTTACCCTTCTGTATGTGTCCCCAACCCCAATGCCCAGCCTAGTCTGGATCTTTTCTGTGATTGTACCTAGATAGGGGACAGCTGTCCTGGCCTTCAGAGCCTCCACACCCAGTTCACTTGCCCAGCTCCCCCACCCTGCTGCACCTGTTACCAGGAACCCATCAAAACAGCATTATCAAACTCCAGGAGAGAGGCAGATTGGGAAACCGTCGGCCAGGGGAATAGCCATAAAATTCTGTGTACTCCTGTGAGGCGCAAAGATCAAAGTATCCCATATCAGGCTCAGTATACAACCGCAACAAACTTTAACCTGGATACGGCACTCCACAGTTGACAGAGGTGTTCCCCATCTCCTGTCTTCTTTCATCTTCCAACAGGGCCCCTGGCTACAAGGAAACCGAGGTTCAAGAAGTTACACAACCACCCAAAGCCACGCAGAAATTAAAGGGCTGAGTTGGGATTGCAACTCGTTTCTCCTGACATTAAATCCAGTGCCTTTGCAACCACATCACAGCCACAAACTTCGAAAGGGCCTTAATCTGGGGAATCGGGAGACCTGGCTCCCAGCCCAGCATTCAGGAGTCTGTTGGGCGACCTTGGCTAAGTCACTTCCTCTCCTGACTGCAGTTTCCTCCACTGTAAGGTGACAGGGCTGTCAGGCTCACAAGGTGGTTGCAAGGATCAAAGGAGATGATGGGTGGGAACAGACTGTGGAGACAGGCTACCCACTACAAGCTAGACACCCACCCACCCACCAGGAGCCTCACCTACAAGCTGGACAAGCCAGGCCCTCCCAGCTCCCAAGAGGAAGTGAGTCTTTGGCTCCACATGGTAATGGAGCTACTGGGAGCTACATGGCTCATAGCTACTGGGTAGCATTTTACCACTTGTTTCCTACGCCAACACAGTTCTTTCTACTGGTGGGAGAGAAGTTTCCATTCACTCTAGCAAGCAATGAGTCAGTGCCCATGTGTCAGGCCCTTTGTTGGACTTGGATTCAGGGGTGAACAGAATGTAGTCTTCCCCAGGGCAGCTTCCTGTACGGATGAGGCATGAACTCGCAGGGAAAGGAAACTGACATTTCACAGGTATTCTCTAATGCCAGGTGTTTTCTGTGTGTTGTCCCATGCTATGCTTATCATGAACCTATAAGGATCTGGTCCATTTGACAAATAAATCTGAGGGCTGGGTGCACTGGCTCATGCCTGTAATTCCAGCATTTTGGGAGGCTGAGGTGGGAGGACCGCTTGAGCCCTGAAGTTTGAGGCTGCACTGAGCTATGGTCACGCCTCTGTACTCTAGCCTGTGCAACAGAGTGAGACCTATCTCTAAAATAAAAAAAGAAGGAAAAATACTGAGGCTTAAACGAGGTTGAGTATTCTCCCTGCTCAAGATCACACATGATTCCAACACATTCCCTCCCCTAACTCCAAAGGCCACACTCTTTTCCGCTCCACAAGGCTACTTTGCAAGAACATAGGATGAAGGAAATTGAGGTGTGTGTCATCAGCAGGCTGGGGAAGTTTCCAGAAGAGGTGTGGGTCAGTGGAAGGATTCCTGAGGAGCTGGTCTGTGATGACGTCTTTGGAGGATAAGCAGAATTCTGGAAGACGGGATGGGGAGAAATACGGTCTAGCGTGAAGCTGAGCCTGAGGAGAGCGTGAAGGTGACAGAGTGGAGGAGTTCCTGGAGAGCTGAGGACAACAGTTTGGCTGGGGCAGAGGGTACCTGGAGGTGAACAGTGAGACAAGACTGGGAAGGTGGGCTGGGTCCCGTCCTTGAGGGTCCTTGAATGCCAGGCTAGGGAGTTTATATTTATTGCAGGGGGGAATAAGGGGCATTCAAGACTTGTGAGCAGGAAAGTGGCTCCATCAGAGGGGTTTAAGGGTTAAGAGCAGAGAACCAGAGAAAGAGGATGAGATTTAATAAGATTCATCCTTGTACTTTGCATTTAATTTCCCTCTGACATTAAATAATTTAAAACACTGAACATGTACTGTGGACAAGGCCCCGTGCTTGTCCACATGGATTATCTCACTTCAGCCTCACAGCTCTAGGGGATAGGCACTATTATTAGTCCATGTTACAGATCAGGAGACTGAGACAGAAACGTAGACTGGCCTGAGGTCACCACGCTCGTAAGAGGTGGTGCTGGATTTGCACCCAGGCAGTCCTCTCCCCAGGCTATGACCCTTTAGAATGACAGCAGGAGGGAAGCCCTTCTCCAGAATAAAAACTCAGATGACCCCTGCCCCAGAAGGCTGGTCATGAAGTGGGGTGTGGGGCCAGGGGTCAAAAGTGGAAACCCAGGACCCCAGCACCTCCTGCCTCTGGCCACCTCCCTGATGGTTCTCCTAGAGGATGCATTCACTTCCAGGGCCACCAGGTGGCAGTCAAGAGACTGGCTAATTGGAGCTGCAGCCCATCCCAGCCTCCTCCAGCCCTAAGTCACAAAGACTCAGGACTGACAGTGAGGAGTCAGGCAAAGGGTGGCTTTCAGGGAACTCTCCCTTCCTGGTTGCTTCTCTCCACTCTCCCTGCAGCCTCTGTGCTCAGAGGGGCGTCCAAAGTGGAGCTAGGTTCTCAGGTACCTCCAGGAGAAGTGGGAAAGCAGGAGAGTTTCTGGCTTCGTGGCCCATCACCTCCCTGGAACAGTACGCAGTGGTTACGTTTCCAGAGGGTTTTTCAACAACCCAAGGGAATGCTCACTCCACAGTGCTAGGTGGGAAAAAACAGGACACAGCACCGTACAAAGAGCAAGATTATAGTTACATGCAAAATACTTACGCTTAAAAAAAAAAATACCTGGATGGAAACAGATCAAAATAGTAGTAGTGGCTCTCAGGCTGGGGAGATTAGAGGTGGTTTTTGTTTTCTTTCTTATCTCTTCTATATCTTCTTCATTTTTAACAACAAGTGTGTATTTCTTTTATCGTAAGGCAGAAAGAAAAGTTTTCTTGAAAGTGGGAAGAAAGAGGATTAGCTATCAAGGTAATTTTTTATCTTTTAAATGTAACCTCCTCCAGGAAGCCTTCTCCCTTTCTCTAAGCAGAAATAGTGACTCCCTCCTCTGTGCCCGCAGAAGGCTTGGACAACCTCTATTAAAGAGCACTTTGAGTTCCTTAGGATAACTATTGCTGTCAGTGTCTATATCTATGCTATCAAATATGGTAGCCACTAGCCACCAGCCACATGTGTCTACTGAATACTTGAAATGTGGCTAGTGCAAATTGAGCTATGCTGAAATATAAAATGCATGCTACATGATAAAGGCTTCATATGAAAAAAGCATGTAAAATGGTTTATTCATTACATGCTGAAATGATAATATTTTGGATATATTGGGTTAATAAATATATTAAAATTAACTCCACCTATTTCTTTATTTTAATATGGCTACTAGAAATGTTTTAATTATATATGGGGCTTAGATCATAAATTTATTGGACAGTACTGGTTCATGAGCTTCATGAGGGTAGATCTGGGGCTCTCAGCTTAGGCCCAGAAAGGGGAAGAGCCCTGTCTGAGGTCACACAGCCAACTGGTGGCAGAACTAGAACTTGAGCCATGTCTCTGTACATTTATGCAGCCAACGGACACATGAAAGAATGCTCATCATCACTGGCCATCAGAGAAATGCAAATCAAAACCACAATGAGATACCATCTCACACCAGTTACAATGGCAATCATTAAAAAGTCAGGAAACAACAGGTGCTGGAGAGGATGTGGAGAAATAGGAACACTTTTACACTGTTGGTGGGACTGTAAATTACTTCAACCATTGTGGAAGACAGTGTGACGATTCCTCAAGGATCTAGAACTAGAAATACCATTTGATCCAGCAATCCCATTACTAGGTATATACCCAAAGGATTATAAATCATGCTGCTATAAAGACACATGCACACGTATGGTTTATTGAAGCACTATTCACAATAGCAAAGACTTGGAACCAACCCAAATATCCATCAATGACAGAGTGGATTAAGAAAATGTGGCACATAAACATCGTGGAATACTATGCAGCCTTGAAAAAGGATGAGTTCATGTCCTTTTTAGGGACATGGATGCAGCTGGAAACCATCATTCTGAGCAAACTATTGCAAGGACAGAAAAGTAAACACCGCATGTTCTCACTCATAGGTGGGAATTGAACAATGAGAACACTTGGACACAGGGTGGGGAACATTCCACACCGGGGACTGTTGTGGGGTGGGGGGAGTGGGGAGGGATAGCATTAGGAGATATACCAACGTAAATGACGAGTTAATAGGTGCAGCACACCAGCATGGCACATGTATACCTATGTAACAAACCTGCACGTTGTGCACATGTACCCTAGAACTTAAAGTATAGTAAAATATATATATTTTTTTTAAAAAAAGAAATTTCCCGTGGCCTGGCACTGGCTGTAGGGATAGTCTGACCCACAAATGGCCATGTGAGCCCATCAATCCTGCATCAGTCAGCAAAGCCACTGGGATGGGAGTCAGAGACTTGGGTACACTGAGAGGGGATGTCTATTCTATGTTTTCTCTGGGCTCTGCCACTCAGTGTAACACGTTGCCCCCCTTGAGGAGCCCCACTACCTTTCCCTTCAGGAAGAAGGAGTCTCAGGGAAAGCAAAGGGAGCTTATAGAGCTCATTGGCATCCTCTGGTATGGCTGAGATCCTCACCAAGGTCCTGTTGCCCCCACTGAATCCACGACAATGAGACGGCTGAAAGTGGCCTCAGAGAAACCACCTTGGCCAATGCCCTCATTTGGCATTTGTGGCAAGTGGGGCCCAGAGACGATGAGTGCCCTGCCCAAGGTCACACAGTAAGTGAAGGGAGGGATGGGGAGTCAAGTTAAGGGAAGCAAGTTAAGAGAGCCCCTGGTGTCTCCATCTAGGCGCTCCAGAGGCCAGCCCAGCCCCACAGACCAGGAGGATGGTGGCATGGGTTATCACATGGGGTCCCCCAGGCCCTGCTCGGCCGAGTTCATGATATTTCCTCTACCTCCAATCTATCCAGTCTCAACTTATAATCCTCCATGACCCCCCATTGCACTTAAACTACAATCCATATTTTCCCTTCTTGACATAACCTCCTCCACGCCCCAGTTGATTGCCATATTTCAGCTCCTATTCCCAGAGGGTACCCAGTGTGTTCCTACCTCAGGGCCTTTGCCTCCGCAGTTTCTTCCACCTGGAGCTCTCTTCCCACATGTTGGCATGGTGGACTCCTCCCTGTCCAGCTTTCAGCTGTCATGTTGCCTAAGAGGCCTTCCCTGTATTCCCTTGGCCAGAGCAGCTCCCTGCCCTCCGTCAATACTGCCCCATTACCCTGATTATTATCTTTCTTGCACTTGCCATTATCGTTATGAGCTTGTCCATATATGGGTCTCTCTGCAGCAGAATGTAGGCTCCCAGAGAGCAGGGCCTTGTCTGGCAGATCCACAGCTGCGTCCCTGCCTCCCCAGTGCCTGGTATTCAGGAGGTGCCCAACTAATGTTTGTCAATCAACTCTGATTGAAAGAGACATAGACAAGATGAGTCACTGAAGCCTCACTCCAGCTGCACCAAAAACAAGCAAACAAAAAACCCCAAACCTTCCACGTGTCTTTGGGCAAGTGGCCCCTCTTTGGGTCCCAATTTCCCCTTCTGAAAAATGGCGTTCCCTGGCTGCCAGGCTGGCTCGCAGGATAGGCTGGTTGAATTAGCATGAGTCGAGTTGATGGGTGTGAACGCTGCTTTGTAAACTGTTAAAGCGTGATTGCAAATTCGAGTAGCTGTTGTCATTAGACAAATGAAGCTTAAACTGCCTCCTCCTCTGCTGAGGAGGGGATTGGGTCAGATGCTCCCTGGGGGCCTCCTGCCCTGGCAGTGTACAGTATGTTTTGCATCTAGGCACTGCCCTCATGGAGCTCACAGTCGGCTGGAATTGTAGAGATAACATGCAAATCAGAAACAATCCATCAGAGAAACCAGCAATGGACCATGTGGAGCTGATTATCTTTCAGAGAACAGATAATAGGCAAATAGGTTGGTCAGAGAGGGGCAAGGCGAATGTCAGTTAAGCTTTTGGTGGGGGCTGGGGTGAGGCTGAATCCAAGTCTTTAAAGCCAAGAAGGCAACCAGGTGGAGTGCACAGCTAAGACAAAAGCACAGCTAAAGGCGGTTGCCAAGAGATCAGGGAGGAAGAGCCTGGCTGGACTGCAGAACCCAGCCACCCCATAGGATCCCAAATGGGGAATAAAATACTGTTTAGAGAGAAAAGGATGGGAGAGAAGGGGAACTTAATTATGATCACTAATCTTCTATTTTTGCCAGGTAAAGGTCCTGGATAGATGTCTATTTCATCAGATAACATTGGGTGAGTCAATAACATTGGGTGAGTCACTTTCCTCTTTAGGCCTCAGTTTCCTTATCTGTGAAATAGGTTGTGGGAAGAGCCCTGAGCTCTGTGCTTCTGTGAAAGGTACAAGGAGATCGGCACTGGGGTCGGACAGACCCGGGGTTGAATCCTAGCTCTGATTTGCCGTGCAACTTTGGATGAATTACTTATCTGGTCCTCAGTTTCATCATATGAAAAGATCAGCACCTGCTGCACAGAGTAGGAAAGATTAAGGGGGACAAGAAATTAAGCTCAGCCTAGTGCCTGGTACCAGATCCTCAATAAAGCAGGGTCACTGGTCTTCCTATTTTGAAGCAAAAAGGGAAGTAACCACTGGCCGTGGGTAGGTGGAGTCAAGGGTCCCAGGAAATAGAAACAGCAAAAAATCTGAACCTGTGCAGTACATAATAGGTGCTCAATAATGACTTCTTGAATTTGGAAGTGTCTAGCACCTGGATGTACTGGAGGGGGCCAGAGCTTAAAGCTGCTCTGTCCAGAAGAGGGAGGATTGCCTCAAGATGGGCCAAGCTTGGGGTCCCTCAAACCCTGGGTCTCCTGGAAGGTCTGACAGGCAGGAACTGAAAATAAAGGCCTGCCCCATGCCAGTGAATCTTGACCCTGGTAAGCAATCTGCAGGCTTAAAAGGGGGAAATCTTTTGTTTCTCCTCTCCCCCTGCTCACTCAAATAGGAACAGCAGTAGCTCTGCCAGCCCCATCCCACTGGCTCTTGACCCTGGTGAGGGATCTGTAGGATTAATAGGGGGAAATCTGTTTCTCCTCTCTCCCTGCTCACTCCTATTCTGTCTCCCTCCCAGGCTGCCTCCTCCTGGTGGCCTTCCAGGATGAGACCCATTTCAATTGGACTCTTGGAGCTTCAAGAGACGACCCAATTTTCCAAACCTTAGATGGATTCCCAAAGCCTGTGATACCTCATTTTCTTGGTATGGACGGAAGGAAAGGGATTGCTGGGACATTTTGATAGCATGTGGGACAAAGGGACACAGGAGATGTGGGTAGCATAGACTTAAACTGCCTTCAACTTAAACCACCTGCTCCTCTACTCACTCCACAGAGTTCCAAGCTCCTGATGAAGTCTCCTTAGTCAGGAGTGGGCTCCCAACCGCCAGGGGTTCAGCCTGGGTGATTGCCGCAGGCCCCCTGCAGCCGCCCACCATCCAGACCTCAGTAAAGTCTGTTAATGATGACGGTGATGAAGGCTGTCAGAGCAGGGCAGGGCCCACAGGGTTGGGGCTCGGGTTGTGTTCTCCCTGAAGGGACGGCCATGCACAAAACCACGGCTGCACAGACAGGTCCATTCCACAGCGTGGGGGTGGCTGGGGCTTTCCCCAGCTTCATCCATGGACTTCCTTTTCCCCATCCCCAAACTGCATTGGAAGCAAGATCAACAGAGAAGGAGAAATCTAATGTATAGACGAGTATGCAGGGAGGGGCTCGCGGGCCCGCTCAGAACAACGGGGCAGGGAGGGGTGGCCTGGGGTCTGTCTGCCAGGGCCCAGCCCACCAGTGCCGAGTGACCCCCTGCCCCTCCGCGCAACCCCACCCCAGGCCCTCGGGTAGCACCAAGGCCCAATCTCCCACTCGGAGGCCCCAGCCCAGCCCCAGTGCCTGGGAAAGCCGCCTGTTTTGTTCCCAGATG
>NW_012115600.1:436276-479529 GCF_000951035.1 Colobus angolensis palliatus
GCTCAGCGTGGCGGCTGGAGCCCCGGGAACTCTCCAGCTGCCGCCAGGGCCGGACCAGATGCTCTTGCCATGTGTTGGCCTTGGCCAGGGTCGCTGGGCCCTCTCCCCGTGGCTTCGTGTATTGGTACCACCCGACCCCCAGCGGGGCAGGGGTAGCTGCTAGGTCTCCCGAGCCAGCTTGCTCTGGAGGGAAAGTTAGTGCGGTCTGGGTGTGTCCACCAGGAATGGCCGAGCTTGCAGGGTAAGAAGCGAACATGAATAATGGTTCTCACGTGTACTGCACTTTACAGTTTTCAAACCACTTTACAGTTTATGAAGCACTTCGCACTATACGCAGCTCTCTGTGGTTTACAACGTGCCGCACAGTTGACAAGGTACTTTAAGCTTTACGAAGTGCTTTCCCGCCCACAATTGTGTTGGATACCTCAAAATACACCTTCTAGGGAAGCCAGGTAGGTATGATTCCTACTTCTCTTTAACAGATAGGAAACTGAGGCCCTGGAAAGTCCAATGTCTCACCCAGGACCGTTGGGTGACAAAAATAGAACCCAGGTCTGTGGTCTTTCTTTGAAACCAGCACTCACTTAGCTGGGTTTTGTTGCCCCTAAACTGCGTGAGCCCTTCCGGGGTTCTGCTCCCGTGGGCTGAGGGATGGTGTCTGTGTGCACTTCTCAGGCCGCTTTGGGGTTGTGGGAAGCCCCTTCCCTTCTCGCAGCCTAAGAAAAACAACATATCAGACCAGGCGTGGGGGCTGCAGCCTCTGGGAAAGGCGTTGTGGGGGACCCTGTGCTACAACTTCAGTTTCTCTTTCGGTAATGAGCACTTTAGTGACCGCAGTCAGGGAGTTGGGGCGGGGGGTGTCCCTGGATGGCAGCCACAGTTTCTGGCACTGAGGCAGCTGTCCTCCGGCTCCTGGGGGATTTGGCGGCTGCCTGCGGTTTCCCGGAGTGGGGCCACTGGGGCACCGAGGGTGCCACGGGCCCTGGGTGTGGAGGGCAGCCCTGGGGCCCGGCTGCTGGCGGGAGGTCTGTGGAATATGACTGAGGTACCACTTATTAACTCTGGCTTTGGGGAAATGACTCATGTGTTGGCCCACTATACATTGGGATGTTTACAGTATTATGGGGAGCTTGGCATAAATATTGCTATTTAGGTTGCAGTCAGCGGTGCTGGAGGGGAAGAAAATTGGCCCCTCTCTCGTTGGAAGAGGCCTGGGTGTGTTTTTAATTACTCCAGGGTAGATGGAAGGGCCACGTCTGTCCAGCCATTGCCCTGGCAGGGGCTGGTTGGAATCTGGTGAGCTGTGGCCAGTCTGGACCCTGGCCCTGGACACAGGGCTGGTGGGCGCTGACGTCACAGAAGGGTATGGCTACTTGGACTGCCACTTGGGGGCAGGGTGGGGAAGGGAAGCCACGGCAGGGTGGGAGGAGGGCTGCAGCAGGCACCCCAATGCTTGCCTCAGGCTCTTCTTCCCTTTGCCCCCGGACACTAGGAAGTTAGTCCATCAGCGGTTAATAAGGAGCTGGCCAAATGGATGGGGAGATGGTGTGAGGTGGAGGTCAGAGGGCCTGCTTCTCATTTACTATGGGACCCTGGGCCAGGTCCCTTCCCTATAGGGGCCTCAGTTTCTTTGGGTGTAAAATGGCCTGGCTAAATCTGTTGTAGAGTCCATCGTCTACACCCTACTTCCGCTCTTTGAGCCTCTTTTTCCTCCTCCGTCCAATGAGGGTGATGACAGCGCCTGTCCTGCCTGTCTCCTGGGGTGTTTGTGAGAATCAGACCACATGACGGATGGGAGAAGTCCCCCCTTCGAAGCCAGGGATGGACGGTGCTGCCTGTGCACATTTGGGAGACACAGTCTGTAGAGACAGGACTGGGCCGTGGAGCAATAGGAGGGGGGCCCCTCTGGCTCCCATAACCCAGAGCCACATGGCCACCACTTCCTTCCCTTCCTCCTTCCTTGTCTCCTCAGCCCGTAAAGGGCTCCCCTGCCGGTTAAGGCCCCAGAAAATCCCCATCTCCAACCTTCAGAATGGGAGAGAGGAGAGAGTGTGTGTGTATACGGGGGGCTTCTAGGTTAGGATGGTAAGCTTAGCATCTCGCCTAAACTGTGAGACCTGCCCCTGTCACCAAGGGAAAGAAAGCATGGAGCATGTGAAGTGGGGACTTGGAGCAGGATGGAAGAGCACTGGGGAAACATCCAACAGGACAGGAGGCCAGTGGCAGACCCGCCACTAGATGGAATCCAAAGGTCGAGGTCTTGAGAAAATCAGCCTCCTTACATCTGCTCATTTGCTCTCCAAATATCGATGGACTTTCTGGCTGGCAGGGTGCTGGACTCCAGGGCAGGCAAGGAGACGGGACAAGCTGACAGGGAAAAGAGTGGGCGAGACAGAGTGTGATAGGGGGTCCAGTGTGCTTCCCAGAGGAGGCTGTGAACCCCCCGGGGCGGCAGGGGCGGTTGAGGACAGAACAGGGTTATTTCATATTTTATGCCGTTATGCTTTGCCTCATTTTCTCACCACCCGTTTTCCCTGCTATGAAACTTTCTTAGCCACCTGTCATGCTAACGAACTGTGTTCTCAAGAGTTAAAGAGGTTGACTTTGGAACTTAGAGGATGTGGAGAATTTTACCTAAAAAAGGAAATAGCATGTCTCTATGTCCATAGAAAGACATAGAGGCAGGATGATCAGGTGCTTGCTTTGATGTGTCTGAAGAAGGTGGGTGCTGAGGGCAGCAGTGCGGGTTGAGACTGAGAATGGGAGTGGGGTGTTCAGGTCCTGAAGGGCTAGAATGGAAGGCTGGAGAGTTTGGATCAGATGCTGAGGGCAGCAAGGAGTCCTTGAAGGTTCTTGAGCTGTCAAGGGACCTGGCCAGATTCATGCTTGGAAAGATCACTGACTTGCAATGTGTGATGACATTCAGATGAGCCAGATCTGGTCCTGGACAGTCCCAGTAAAGCCAGCTTGTCTATTCCCAGCTAGACTGTGAGCTCCCTGAAGGCAGAGACCCATCTGCCTCATTTTTGTGTCCACAGTTCTGGTCTGAAGAGCTCTGTTCAAATTCCACCTCCCCAGAGGCCTTCCCTGATTCTCTCTTCTAAAACAGACCCAGTTCAGCTGCTTTCCATCCCACCTGCTTTGTTTTGCTTCATGAAACTCATCGCCACCTGAAGAAGCATCAAAGACTTGTTTGGCATCTGCCTTGCCCACTAGCCTATAAACTCCAGGACTTCATCTGCCATGTTGGCTACGACATCTCCGGTGCCTAGAACTGTGCCCAGCCATGTGGGTGCTCAGTAACGGAATGACATTGTCAGCTGAGGAACGTGGAATGAATTGAATGTTGAGTGAACAGACAGATGAATATATGATACTGTGTTATGTGATAAGTATTGGGAGAATGATGTGGAGATGGAGGAAAGTCCATCTGGCAGAGGAAATCAAGGAGGTCTTCCTGGAGGGAGACACCAAGGGAATGGCTTGAGTAGAGATGCAAGAAGGGGCTTGGGTATAACGAATAGACCAGTTCAGCTGGAGCAGAGCATTCAGATGGGCCAGCAGCCACTGTGTGCTAGGTAGACAAGTCTACTTCTGATGGGGGATGGGGGAAGCCTGCCTCTCTCCCTCCCCCAACTCAACTCTCCCACCCCCACCTCCACCCTACTGGGCCCACCTCTGGGGCATTACCTGTCTAAGACCCAGCGACCTTCCATGGGATTAATTTGGAATTGGTTTTCCTTTTACGTCTGTTTCTTTTGCTTCTCATTTTTAAAGGAGGCTGCTTTCATGTATTTGTCTTAGCCAGGAAATCAGGGCTTAGATTTAAAACCTAAATGTTGTAGAATTTGAAAGCCAGTTGACTTATTCACTCATTCATTTCTCCATCCATCCATATATTTTTAAAGAGTCACCAGGCACCTAGTTCATGTCAGGGGCTGGTCAGGAGAAGGGATTCTGCCTGCGGTGGGGAACAGAGCCAGCTGACTTCACAGGCAGTGTGTGGTAGAGAAAAGGCATAGCCTTCAGGGGCAAACAGACATGAGTTCAAATCCCAGCTGTGTGCTCTGTGGCGAGGAGCGCAGACTCCCTGCACTTCAGTTGCCTCCTGGGTTCCTGTGTCAGACACTCATTGAGTGCTGTGGACATTAAATGCTGGTCTCAACCCCTCTGAAGTTCTTCCCTCAGTGATGGCGATGTGGCCCCCTTTTTGGCATTTAGTTTGTCCAGCCACCAGATCAACCTTCAGTGTCTCCCCCTAACCCACCCCACAAGCTCCCAACTTCCCCAGACTTGGGATGGCAACCCCCCAAGTGTGGACAGACTCAGACTCCATCCCTGCCTCTTTCTCCAGAGCCCCGTCAGGGGAAAATACTCAGATTCCTAGTCCAGGGGGGCTCTCATCTGGGGTCCCTAAGCCTCCTAAGTCCTGGGGATCTATGATCACCCTGAAATTGTCATAGAACATTGGATGGGCCCCCTCCCTCCTGTGGGATTGTCCTAGGCACCCTTGGCCCTACTTCCTTAAGGTTCTGCATCGGTGCCAAAGTGGAGACAGGTGTTTTTTTGTTTTGTTTTTTTTTTAAGATAGTCTTACTTTGTCACCCAGGCTGGAGTGCAGTGGTGCGATCTCGGTTCACTGCAACCTCCGCCTCCCGGGTTCAAGTCATCTTCCCACCTCAGCCTCCCAAGTAGCTGGTACTACAGGCATGTGCCACTACACCTGGCTAATTTTTTTACATTTTTAGTAGAGACGGGAGTTCACCATATTGGCCAGGCTGGTCTCAAACTTCTGACCTCAAGTGACCCACCCACCTCGACCTCCCAAAGTGCTGGGATTACAGGCATGAGCCACTGCACCCTGCCTGGGACAGATTCTATGGGCCAGTTTGCTGGGCATTCAGCCTGTGGTAGCCTCTGGTCAATTCTGCCTGCCCAGTGCTCACCTGTGAGTTTAGACTGGAGACTGGATCTCTGCACACAGAAAGGCCCCTAATAGGAAGGGGCAGATGGAGCCCGCTGGGTGACAGGATGCCTGGGCTGGGCAAGGCAGGGGACCCATGCTCCCACTGAGGGTGGAGGAGATGCAGAGCAGGGTGGGCCTCCTGGCAGAGGAGGATCTGCCACGCCTCCGACAAGGACCCATCTCCTGACCTGGCATCTGCATGCGTGACTTAGCTGGAGATTTGGGAGATGGGGAACAAGGTTGAGGAGTCTGTATTTTTAACACACTCTCCAGGTCTTTCCATTAGGCAGGCAAATTTGCCCCCCAGCGGCCTATGATAAAGCACAGGACTCCTGGGAAAGAGGAAGAGAAACCTCAGCAGGAAACTGGAAAAGACTGAAATGAAGTGAAATCAATCAGAGTTAGCGCCCACCAGTCCTGGCTGCCACTGGCTCGTGCATAAAAAGAGGGTTAGCTGGGGGAAGGCAGGGAAGGAAAGAATGTTTGCACAGCTCCCAGGGGTGTGGCAGCGGGCAGGCAGTTGTTGATTGTGGCAGCACCTGGAGGCTCCCTGATTGGGATCAGCTCAGGCGGTCTGATAAGGCTGCCTTGAAAGCATTTTAGGGCTTTTTAAAGCAGCTGCCTTCCGGAGGGTGCAGGAGGGGGACACCTGTCTCCCCAGTACCCCCGTGTCATCTGGGGGCTTTCCTAGGACACCCTCACTAGGTGAGCTTCCTGGAGCCATCTGCTGCCCTGCTGCAGCCCCCACGGGAGTGTCCTCAGAAGAGGGGACGTTGCCTGCTGTGTGGCCTTGACCAAGTGATCCACTCTCTGAGCCTCAGCTTCCTCATCTGGAAACTGGAGGTACCGCGCATGTGTCAGAGTCTCATGGCAAGGATTAAATGAGATGCTGTGTACCGTGACTGGCAGAACCTCCTGGCACTCAGCTGTGCCCATTCTTTATTAGTTTCTGTAACCATTAAATGTCAGCAACACCATCGTGCCCCCAGCCAGAATGACTTGCCCCTTTCTCTGAAGTCCCATAGAGCCTTTGCTTAGCCCTGATCACTTTCTCTCTTTAAACAGCAGAGCCTGGGGGGTTACAGGAAGAGTGTGTGGAGTCAGACTGCTCCATACTGTGTGTCCTCTGGCTTGTGTCTTCACATCTCTGAGCCTTGGTTTCCTCATCTTTAAAATGGGGGTAATCATTGTTCCTAGCTCTTGAGATGGTTGTGGGTGATGGATGTGTTAATCTGAGGAAGACTAAGCTGAGTGTGTGCCTCAGATGTGCTAAGCTTGCAATAAATGTTAATGGTTGCCATCTTTGCTTTCTACCAATGGGAAGCTCAATTCACATTAGGGGAATAAGGGGCCAGTGTACCAGGTTTTCCATCTCCAGCTCTCCCCCACCCACTCTGTTCTGAGCCTTAGAGGGCAAGGGTCTGACTGGCTTGCTAAGTGGCTGAGAGGCCCCTCCAGCTGCCCACTCAGGGTTCCATCCAGGTTTTCTCAGAGGCCCCCTCCTCACTCCAGTTCAGCCTCCCTAATCTGGGAAAGGGGTAGACTCCTTCATAGCCGTGCCCTCCTTCTTGGCCCAGTGCCTGCCAGGCACCACCTTCCCTGCCATGATCATGGGAATGGCTGTCAATTCTTTTTTTTTTTTTTTTTTTTTTTGAGACAGAGTTTCGCTCTTGTTGCCCAGGCTGGAGTGCAATGACGCAATCTCAGCTCACTGCAACCTCCGCCTCCCAGGTTCAAGAGATTCTTCTGCCTCAGTCTCCCTGATTAGCTGGGATTACAGGTGCCTACCACCATGCCCAGCTAATTTTTTGTATATTTTAGTACAGATGGGGTTTCACTATGTTGGCCGGGCTGGTCTTGAACTCTGACCTCAGGCGATCCACCTGCCTTAGCCTCCCAAAGTGCTGGAATTACAGGTGTGAGCCACCATGTCCAGCAGCTGTCAATTCTTGTGTCAGTCATTGTACTAAGAGCTTTATGTGTGTTGCCTTGTGCAATTGCCCCAAGAGCCCCATAGGTCATTGTATTGTTATGCCCATTTTACGGATGAGAAAACCAAAGCTCTGAGAGGAGTGACTGGCCCAAGGACACCTAGGGAGTGGTGAGGCAGGGATTCAAACCCAAGTCTGGTGACTCCAGAGCTCATGCTCTTTTCCACTTCTGGAATGTGCCTCCCTGCTCAGAGGAAAGGCTTGGCTCTGATGAGGGTCTCTAAGGCAGCTGTCCAGCCTCCAACTCCATCAACATCCTGAGATAATGCAAGTGGGAGGGTCCTGGAACTCACAAACCTGCCATAAAAATGCAATCTCTGTCATAATGGTCAGAATAATGTTGTTCTAACTTAGACAAATCGGGTGTTAACTCATTATGTTGTAAGGGGCGCCTCCACAGAGAACGGAGACTATGGAACCGTCACAGGGCCATTTGCAGCTTATACTTCCAAATACAATAGCTCATTGGGCCTTCACAGCCATCCTGAAAGGGGCAGGAGCCACGGGGCCCACTTTAGAGATGAGGAAACTGAGGTCTGGGAGACAATGTGACTTGCCCAAAGCCAGCAGCTGGACCAAGCTTGAAGCCCAGGGCCAATCTTAATAGCTCATCCATCCAGTTTGAATTCTTAGCCAACATTTGAAAATCAAGAGATTTTACAGAAAAGTCCTGTTTCTGGCATCTCTGAAAAGTCAGACAATGTGGTTTCGCTGGGCCCACATTCCCACATGGCCACCGTTGGCTGGAGCTGAATAGTGACTGCCTCTTAAGACAGAATGTATGAGCACCAGGGGTACCTCTCTACTGACTTGCAACATACATTTGTGTTGGTGTGTTGCAAGTCGGTGGAGAGGTACCCTTGGTGTTCAGCCCTGTAAGGCTTGAGTTTGCCTCCTGGATCTGCCTCTGTTACCCTGTGTGACCTGGAGTTAATTGTGTGGCCTCCCGAGCCTCAGCTATCTCTTCTATAAAATGACAGGGGTGAGATTCAGTGGTTTTGGAGGCCTCTTCCAGCTCCAGGATTCAGTGCCCAGTGCCAGGGTTCAGGCAAGGGAAGGGAGAGCTACAAAAAGTACAAGACTCCACTCCTGAAAAGCATATCACTAATCTTTAGCAAGCCACCACAAAACCTACTGGCTTAAAACAATAATGATTTCTTAGTTGTCCTGATTCAGTGGATTGGCTGGGCTCAGCTGGGCGCTTATTCTGTTCCCCAGGTTGTCAGCCAGGATCACTCAGGAGGCTGCACTCAGCTAGGTTGGGCTGGAAGTTCCATCATGGCTTCACATACATCTTTGAGGCCCTCATAGAGAAGGCTGGAAGACTGGTCCCCTCATGCTCCTCGCTATCTCCCATCCTTTGCTAGTCTAGACTGTGCCTCTATCCATGCTAAGTAGCTTGCAAGAGGGTGAAATGGAAACTGTAAGACTTCTTAAGGACTGGGCTCTAATGTCACAAAGTGTCCCCCCCTTGCAGCCTTCTGTTAGTCAAAGCCAGTCACAGCGCCAGCTCAGATTCATCTCAGGCTTCCTCATCAGGCTCAAGGAAAAAGAAATTATACTGGGCTTGATTTTTTTGTTTTATCCTTGAAGAGAAGTCCCATTTCTCGCTCAACTGTTTAGCACAGAAAATTTAATGGTGGGTTGTTGTCCAGCATCCCACTCAACATGTCCTGATTCACTCAATCAGGTGACACTCAGAGTTCAGTGCCTGCCCCTGCACCCTGTTCTTTTCCATGTTTCTTGGGCCAACCTGTGGTCCAAACTTGAATCTAGACCCCCTCTTACTGGGAGGAGTGGCTTCGTGTTTAGGAGTGGGAGGAATTGTTGGCAGCCATATTTGTAGGCTGCCTCTCACAGGTAGTTTATCGTCCAGTCCAGGGATGGGGGTGGGGAGGTAAAAGGAAGCCAGAAACCTCATTCCCTCCCACCCCACCCCCAGCACTTACCCCCTGAATTGTCTTCAGTGTTATCTGCCTCTTCTGAGAAGGCAGGGGCTTTCCACTTCACCATGTGCAGCACAAAGCTTGGCTCCTGACAGATATTAGATAGATGTTTGTGCAATAAACGAACCTAAAATTCATGAAAAATGGCAGCCTGGAGTTGTAGATATTCAAGACCTAGTGTGAGGTGTGAGGCCAGAGAAAGGGGCCTTGGGCTGGTGGGATTTAACTGAAAGGATGGGTCCCAGGTGCTCCTGTGGCCTGGGGCAAGTCACTTCACCCCTCTAGGCCTTATTTTCCTTATCAGTGAAAGGGGCATCGTAATTTCAGGCACCACAGAAGGCTGTGCCGAGGAGCAACTGTGTTCTTCATTCTACTATGAAAGACACAGTAAAGGGGTGACTGTGGTTGTCACTCCCACCTTGGCCAGAGGTTATCACAGGAGTGGGGAAGCATTAGAGGAAAAGAAAAATTTCTAAAGGCATGGGCCAGTTGTTGTCAAATTAAATTTGGACCACAGGTTGGCCCAGAGCACATGGAAATGTGGACAGACAGTGAAGTGAGTGGGTCAGATCACTGAGCTCTGAGCGTCACTTCCAAAGACAGTTGAGGGGGACCTGGGCAACACATAGTCAAAGTTGATGCATTAAACCATGGAGCAAGAAATTGGGCTTCTGTTTGCTGACTGACTGGGAAATCTGGCCTAACATAATACAGGGAATAAATCACAGGAGTCTTGCTCAGAGACCCCAGATTTGTGAGCTGGCCCACGTTGTGAATGAGTGAGGTGACTTGACTGTTGAAAGTATAATAGTGCCCCAGGAAGAGCACACGTCCAGTCTAAAGGAGGCAGGTGCTACCCACTCCTGACCATGTTGTCACACAGGAATCTGTGTTCGGTTTTGCCAGATCTTCCGATTTGCAAAGTTCTTTTTTTTCTTCTCTCTTTTTTCTTAGACAGGGTCTCACTCTGTCTCGTAGGCTGGAGTGCAATGACGCAATCGCAGCTCACTTGCAGCCTTGACCTCCTGGGCTCAAGCAGTTCTCCCACCTCAGACTCCCAAGTAGCTGGATCCATAGGCACCTGCCACTGCATCCAGCATTTTTTTTTTTTTTGGTAGAGACAGAGTATTTCACCATGTTGCCCAGGTTGGTCTCGAGCTTGTGAACTCCAGCGATTCTCCTTCTTCAGCCTCCCAAAGTGCTGGGATTACAGACATGAGCCATTGCACCCAGCCTGATTTGCAAAGTTTTGATGCTTATGGGAAAACTGGTTTTTGTTTTGTATTGTTTTGAGTCTCGCTCTGTTGCCTAAGCTGGAGTGCAGTGACACTATCTTGGTTCACTGCAACCTCTGCCTCCCAGGTTCAAGCAATTCTTGGGCCTCCGCCTCCTGAGTAGCTAGGACTACAGTGCCACCATGCCTGGCTAATTTTTGTATTTTTAGTAAAGACAGGCACCTGCCACCATTCCCAGCATTTTTTTTTTTTTTCTTTTTGGTAGTGACGGAGTCTTGCCATGTTGGCCAGGTTGGTCTCAAACTCCTAGCCTCAAGTGATCCACCCACCTCAGCCTCCCAAATTGTTGGGATTACAGACATGAGCCACCATGCCTGGTCTGAATACTGGTTTTTGAATGTTTACTCATTTTATTCTAAAATACAGTTCTGGCCAAACCAAACCATGTTTGCTGGCTGGATTTGGCTCCCTGTCTGGCAGTTTACAACCTCTGGTTTAGGTATTTGGGGTAAAGAAATAGCAAGGGTATTGTTAGCACCATTGTACAAATGGGGAAGTTGAGGTTCAATGACTTAGTCAAGGTCACATAGCTGGTAGGCACTGGGAGGTGTTAAAACATGCCTCCTCACCTTGAAATGGGGAGTCTCTTTCCCTGTAACTTCCCTGCATGGTCCCTGTTTTCCACCCTCCAGAACAATCCGGGAACATAAGATCCATCTTGCAGGCATCTGCTGTATTCGAAGGCAGAAAGCATGTCTTCCCTTGGTTTCTTCTTGAGGGAGGTAGAGTTGGCAGAATGAATGAAAAGCAGCTGGTCTTAGAATAGAACCATGCTAGACTGGACCTCTGGCTCTGACAGTTAACAGCGTGACCTTGGCCCTCGTCGCTCTTTGAGCCTCAGCTTCTTGAACTATACAATGAGGTTAGACAAGGCGTCCTAGAAGAGGCGACTTCTAAGATGATTCTTAAGGAAGAGCCAGGTGAAGAAGCAGCGAGGCAGCCATTCCAGGCAACAGGAACAGCATCTGCAAAGATCCGGATAGGAGGCCCGTGAGTGTGTGATGTATTTGGGGAGCTGGAAGGAGTCCTGTATGACTGAGAACAGGGCATGCCAAGCACTGGGGCGGGGTGCAAGCTGCCTGGCCCCAGCAGGGAGAGAGCGTGGGGTCAACATTCCCATTATGGCGACGACATATGTCCATGGCACCAACTTGTCACTTGGCCTGAGTCCATGGGAAGCCGGAAGGACAAAAAGCATCTGAAACGTGTAAGTGGGGAGAAAGCGGCTTAGCGCACAGTGGGATGCGTCCCGCCTGAATGGGGCTTCTCCGCCTCTCACGGGGAGGCAGAGCCTGGGAACAGCCTCATCCAGAGCCCGCAGGGCCTTTTTGGAACCCACGAAAGGCCATGGCCCAGGGAGTCTGTTCGAGTCAGGGCCCTGGCCGGTACATCCTCTTGCCTGTCTCCATCAGCGTCAGCTGTCACTCCCCACGGCCTCGGATGGCAGCTCCCGCAGCTCTCAGGAGAACAGTGGAAAAGGGCTCCTGAGCTGCCAAGGAGCCCCTGACACTGGGTGCCCCTGGCTGGCCCGGAAGCACAGCCATGCCAGCAAAGCTCAAGACTCCCTCTGACCGGCCCCTTTTGGAGTTGAAAGGGTGATGAGGCTGGGCCTCTTGGCCTGAGTCCAGGAAAGGGAGGACATACTGGGGGAAAGACCCTGAACTTTGGAGACAGACAGAGCTGTGTTCAAATCCTAGTCTTTCCACTCACCGGCGGTCTTAGTTTCTCATCTGTAAAGTGAGGATAACTGTCACCCACCCCATGGTGTTGTTTGAGGAATTAAAAGAGCTCATGTATTTTTTTTTTTTTTTTAAAAACAGGTGTTTTACCAAGCCTCTCTCATCCTCAGTGTCTCAGCCACTCAAAGACAATAATAATAGTAGTAATAGTAACAAGAGCAACTAGCATGTATTAAGGACTTGCTAAGGACCAGGCATTGGGCTTAGGTATTATTGTTAGCTGAATCCTACAGATGAAAAAATTAAGGCTTAGAGAAGGCATTCATGTACCCATGGCCATTCGACCAGTAATGGTGGAGCTAGGATCCAAGCTTAGGCAGCCTTGCTCCAAGGTAGATGGAGAAAGAGCTGATTTCTTATCTTTTTCACATTTCAAACATACAGAGAGGTTGAAAGCAGAGTAAAACACCTGTCTAGCCTTCACCTAGATTCAACAATCATCAACATGTTTGCCACATTTGCTCTCCTGTATGTTCTCACTCTCTCTGGCCCCCTTTCCCCCTTGCACGTGTGTGTGTGTATAATGTAGATGTATTTTTTTCTGAACCATTTGTACATAATTTGCATACATGGATGGAGAACTAATATTTACTGAGAATTGACTTGTGTTGTCTAAGGCAGGCTCTCTAACCCCTGTTTTAGATCACTTTGCCTGGCACACAGTAGGACTTGAGTATTGGCAGCAACCAGGAAAAGTAACTAGTATTTCCCACAGCTTACCAAGTACTCCCTCTGTATTAGCTGGTTCCGTCCTCACAATGGCCTAGCATAGAGCTCTTGGTATTTTCTTCATTTTCAGAAGAGGGTGAAGAAAGACTCAGAAGTTAAATAACTTGTCGCAAAATAAGAAGTTGGGATTTATACTTGGGTTCGCTTGGTAGCAAAGCCTGTTTCACAAAATCTTAGGGCACCCACTTTTCTCTCCCTCTTGGGTTTAACCCTGTTGTAGCCATCAGAGCACAGCCCAGGGCAGCAGATGGCAGCTTCCCACCCAGCTGCCACAGGACATGGCCCTTTCTCTCTAGGAATCAAGGGGGAATTGTAGAGTCTGGTGGACTTGGAAAAACTGGGGACCGGCCCAGGGCCCACAGCTAACCAGGTAGTTTTGGGGACTCAAGGCTTTGGGCTCCTAGAATCCACCATACTGTTTTATGTTGCTCTTCCACTCTCCTCCTCACCTGGGTACCCTTTTCACCATCTCTCCCTGGTCAATTCTTGCTGTCTGTTAAGATGAAGCTTGAGCATCTCTTCCTGTGTGAAGCCTGCTCTGATCTCTCTCACTGGCCCCTCCCCCTTCTACTCTTTGTGGCCTCTGTGTCCTTGGTGGCACCTTATATGCACCCCTTTTATATTGCCTAGGTTATGCCATACCATGTATATAGGTTTCTCCCCAATTGTACTGGGAGATTCTCATCCATGCTGGTTGGGTAGTGTACAGTTAGATGGTTGGGTGGGCAGCTCAGCAGTTGGATGAGTAGATGAGTGATTGATGGTTAGATGGATAAGTGGCTGGATAGATAGAAGACAAGTGCATGGATTGGATGATTGGGTTGACGGTGAGATAGATTGTTGGGTGGTTGATGGTTGGCTGGTTGGCTGGATAGATGGAGAGGTAGATAGATAGATAACAGGATGGTTTCGTGAGTGAAGGGACAATGGCAGGATGGTTGCCTGTTTTGGATAGTCGGATGGATAAATCAATGAAATTGATGGATAAATAAGCAAACACCAAAAACCAGAGTACATTTCTCCCCCTGAGACTCCCTTTTGTATCTGGACTGTGACATTTCCTCATTTTCTAGTTTCTGGCCCTGGAAAGAGCTAGCAAACAGCACACTCCCCAGGTTTGGAGAAACCTTCTGAGCCATTGACTATGGATTTGCCAAGGTTTTTGCACTGCAGAGTTCTGGAGAAGTTGGCCCCCAAAGTGAATTTCTGTAAAGTAAATCCTATTTTCCCATTGACTTGGCCCACACTTTTGGAGATATGTTCCTGCTGTCAGAGGCTGGTGACAGGTGGGAGAAGAGCTGGAACTCCCCTGGGTGTCAGCTGCCCCAAGCTTCTACTCACTCCACCTTGAGAGCAGACCAATGCTGGCCAGAAGCACAGGAGCTTAGAGCCAGGAGGAGATGCAACAGCAGGGGAACAGATTTGGCATCTGGTCCCAGAAGCCTCTGCTGCCAGTGGGATGCTCTGCTGCTAGGCTTCTGGGATAGCACACTCCGTCTCCTCCAGACTGATCTGTTTCTGCTCATCTGTCCGTACATCCTTCCTTCTCACAATCCCACCCTCCCTTCTTCATCCATCCATCTGTCCATCCATTCAACAATCATTTTTGAAAGACTCTAGGATGCTAGGGGATATAGAGGGAAATTAAAGAGAATCGACATTCTGATGGCAAAGAATTATATCCCAGTAGAGGTGATAGGCAAGGCCTCCTTCCTCCTCTTTCTCCTTCTCCTACTCCATTGCTTTTTCCTCTTCCTCTTCCTCTACCTCTTCTTTCTTTTTTGCTCTTTCTCCTTCTTCTTCTTTTCTTTTTCCCTCGTCGATGATCACAGCAGCCTCTACCGTTGAGTCCCCACTAAGTGCCAGGCACCGTCATAGGTGAGGTTCTGACATGCTCTAATGTATTCCCCCAACAACCCTGCATAATAGTTTTTTTTTCTTTTTTTTTTTTTGAAATAGAGTCTTACTCTGTTGCCCAGGCTGGAGTGCAGTGGCATGATCTTGGCTCACTGCAACCTCTGCCACCCGGGTTCAAGCGATTCTCCTGCCTCAGCCTCCCAAATAGCTGGGATTATAGGCACACACCACCACACCCAGCTAATTTTTTGTATTTTTAGTAGAGATGGGGTTTCACCATGTTGGGCAGGCTGGTCTCGAACTCCTGATCTCAAGTGATCTGCCCGCCTCGGCCTCCCAAAGTGCTGGGATTACAGGCATGAGCCACCACACCTGGCCCATAATAGTTAATAACACTCATTTTGCAGGTAAAAAAGCAGGCTCTGAGCTGTTCAGTGATATACCCAAGGTCACACTTTTTAGTACATACTTGTGTATGAGATGGAATATGTTGAGTGCAGAGGGGAAAGTCCTTCAACCTTTGCTGTCAGGATGGCATTATTTGATAGGTAGGATTTTGATACATAGTAGATGGAAAGAAGGGCATTCTTAGCAGGGGGAACAGCCTAGGCAAAGGCCTGGAGGCTAGAAAGGGGTGGGTTTGTAGGAGCCATGGTGAAGCAAAGTGTGAGAAAGAAATGGCAGGAGAGGTTTGAGTCTGTTAAAAGAAGCCTTGAGTGATGAGCTATGGCTGACAGTGGAAGCAGTAGGGAGCCACTGAAAGAAATCAAAAGGAGGGAAAAGTTCAGGAAGATGGTCATGAAGCCTGGCATGGGAGGAGGATCCAGAGCAGGGAGAGGCAAGCTGGAGGCCAGGAGGGGCTATATGGGCCTAGACTCCATTAAGCCAGACCCCAGATGTGGCTACTGCTGCCCAGCCAGCTACTCCAGCAGTGGGAGAAGCCAGGATGTAGCTCACATCCTTGGGGGATGGGCCATAATGGCAGGGACGAGGGCAGAGTGAACCAGTTAGGGCAGAGCAGCTGCCTGCCTGCCTTCTCCCCTCACTGAAGCCCCACAGCTCCCAGGGAGCTCTTCTGCATCCTGTCCCACCCTGCCCACTTCACTCCTTGAGCCAGGGAAGGGTTACCATCACCTTGCTGGGCCTCAGCTCTTCCATCGAGCCTGGACAATCCAAGCAGCACCCTGAGGACCATCCCAGAATGCAGAATGTCAGAGCTGGACGTATGGGGAAGCTGAGGCCCAGAAAGGGACAGCTAGTTGCCTGAGGACACACAGAGACAGTGGCAGGGCTGGAACTTGGGGCTAGATCTATAGCCTAAAACTCCTTCCAAGGGAGATAAGTTGGTGGCTCCCTTTTCTAGCTGTGGAGGCTTGGACATACTTTTCTTTTCTTTTTTCCTCTCCTGTCTTTGCCTACTTTTTCTTTTCTTTTTTTTAAAAAACTTTTTTTTTTTTTTTTTTTTTTAACAGTGAGGAGGTCTGCTCTATATTGCCCAGGCTGGTCTCGAACTCCTGGGCTCAAGCAGTTCTCCTGCCCCAGCCTCCCAAAATGCTGGGATTACAGGTGTGAGCCACTGCGCCTGACTGAGACTCAGACATATTATTTAACATCTGTCTCTAGCCCTCTTGAGAGTAAGGTGGAATAAAAATAAATAGTGAGCCTTTAAAAAAAGTCTTAGTCACTCTGAACCTCAGTTTACCCTGCTGTAAAATGGGGATAATAATAACAAAACATTATTTAGTCATCATTTTTCCTATCACCTCCCTGTAAGAATGTGAACTTCACAAAGGTAGGGATTTTTTTTAATCTCTTTTGTTTACAAATGCTCAGCATGGCACCTAGGACTTAGCAGATGCTCAGTAAAAAATTATTGAATGAGTAAGGAATACATATGATTTATGGGTTCCTCACAGTGTGCCTGGCGCTGCAGGAAATGCTTTCCATGTGGAATCCTGTTTAATCCTCAAAACAATCCTGAGGTGTGGAATTGGTTTGATTATCTCCACTTTGCAGAGGAGGAAACTGAGCCTCAGAGAGATTACACTTGACTTACTTGTGCTCATACCGTTCCTGGGTGATGGAACTGGGATAGAAGCCCTGTTCTGTGGGGCCTCACAGGCTGCAGGGCTGCACAGCTGTTGCAGAGCCGGGTGAGTGCTTCTGGGAACAATTGTGGGGCCTGGCACAAAGTAGGTGCTGGATAGACCATGTCTCTAGTCCTAATGCCCGCATTCCCCTTTTCTGGACTTCAGCTTTCCCACCTGGAAAGCTCCAGGGCTGAACTCTGAGCTTTTCACCGTCCTCCCACATGGACTGATCACACTAGGGATGATCTTCCCACGGTTGACAACTCTAAGGCCAGTTGTCCTGCCTGATGATGAGCCCCAATCCCAAAGGGAAAAGGCCTCTGGAGGTGTCTCAATGCTCACTTCCCCTCTGGGACCCCAGCACCTCTGTGGTCTCGTCACTTGCTTCCTTAGGGGCCTCGAATTGGCCTCCATGCAGATCCGCCTGCCTGACAGCTCCCAGTGGCCTGCGGGAGGAGTGTTTTCTCGGCTCCCTGACGGCATCCGTCCCAAGGTGCGAGGCTCCAGCTGCACGCGGCGGGCCAGGCTGCCGTTCTGTCTGGAGCGCTGCGTGGAGAAACAAACACAGCTGTGTTTATTCCAGAAATTACACATCCTGATAATCTGCTCACTCGGGGTAATGCCTCCCAGTTAGGATCACAGGGGGAGCTGCACCAAGGTTCCTGAACTTCTGGGTGGGTTTTAATTCTCTGTGACATCTGTGCTGTTGGGCAGACCTTGGGCAGCAAGTAGACCTCGGCCAGTGGGCACCCAGACAACTTTGGAATGCCCCGTCCTGAAGGGGGTGGACATTCTCACCTGGGCATGAGATGCTGCAAGGAGATGACCTTTTGTCTTGAAATCTCCAAGTTAGGATTTCAGGCCTGACACCCTGGCCCGTAGCCACACTGGGAGACAGAAACCCACAGATCTACATTAGGAGAACATGACCCAGGATTGGATCGTGAATCCAGTCATGTTGTTGCTCTAGAGCATTTCCACAACTCCCTGTTGCTTCTGGGTCACTCTTCCTTGGCCCACAGGCCCTGTGCAGTCTGCTTCCTGCCCACTCTGCCTGATTTCCATCACTCACCTCGGTCTAGGGGTTCTAGCCACTCTGGCCTTTCAGTTCCTTGCAACTCCTAGACTCTTCCCACCACAGGGCCTTTGCACTGCTTGGTCCCTCTAGCTGGAATGCTGTTCCCTTATCACCCGGATAACTCTCACCCACCCTCCACGTTTTCAAGGAAGTCTTCCCAGAGCCCTGCATAGCTCCATGGGCCAATCTTTTGCTGCATTTGTCAACATCATAGTTTTAAAATAATTAGTGTGTTTCTTTGAACATCTCTACCTCTCCTACCAGACTGTCAACTTTACAAGGGCAGGGACCATGATCCAACAGCTTCATCACTTAGATTCCCTGGGCCTAGCATAGCGCCTGGCCCCTAGTAAGTGCTCAACTGATATATATTGATTGGGAGAATGAATGAATGAATGCACAGCCCTCAGATGAGTGAAAGGAGGATATGCTTCTGTTTGTTCTTTTGGGTGACAGTTGGCAGAGTGCTGTGACATCCGTCATCTCCCTTTAATTGAACGGAGTGGGATTGAAGTCTGCAGGGGCTTGGCACGGGGCCAGGCCCCAGGGTGGGGGTGTGGGATCCGAGGTGAATTAGGCATCGTGGGCCTGGCCTTGGGGAGCTCACACACTGGCTGTGCATAGCCCCCTGGGAGGAAAGTCCCACTGGTATTGTTCTCCTGTATGGACAGATGAGGCTTCTAATACTCAGAGCCAGGGGTGGAGGCGGGGGTGGCTTGATGAGGCCACACAGCTAGTCAGCGGGACAGACATGCACTCAGATCCGACGGATATCAAGCCAGGTGGCCCTTCCCCCACTTCTTGCGGGCACTTGGGTGGGAAGTGTCAGGGCTCCCTGGCCTTTGGGGGTCTTGACATCCCAAACTCTTGCCAGCCATGTGGCTGTGGACAATTTACAGGGGGCAGCATGGATTGTCCTGCCCTATGGAGGTTTTATTCTAATGGATAGGACTGATGCCAGATATCTAGTGAGTAGCTTAAGTAGGGATGGTGCTAAGGAGAAAACTGCAGCAGAGATGGGAGGGCCAGCGGGAGGAGGGATCAGGAAGGCCTTTCTGAGGAGGTGATGTTTGAGCAGAGGCCAGAAGGAAGCAAGAGAGGGGGCTCGGGGATACCTGGGGGAGGGTGTTTCAGGCAGTGGGGAGAGCTGGGCAAAGGCCTTGTGACAGGGATGTGCAAGCAGCCAGCGTGGTTGCAGCAGGAGGGCCAGGGGAGAATTGGAGTGGGTGACACAGAGGGACCGGCCATGGCAGGACTTTGGCTTCTCCCTGGAGTGAGATGGGAGCGGTGCAGGGTTTTGAGGAGGAGACAGGATCTAACCTGGGTTCAGAAAGCACCACTCTGACTGTCATAAGAGATCAGAGAGTGGGGGACAGGGGCAAAGCAGGGAACAGGAAGAACCATCACAGAGTCCAGGCGGGAGACGGTGGTGGCTGGACCAAGGAGGCAGTGGTGGGGAGTTGTCAGTAAGTGGCCCTTGTTTTGCTCCCCAGGCTGCCTCACATAGTTTGGGGATCCACAGGGGGCGGAGAGAAAATGGACCTTAAATGTCTTCTCCCTCTGGCCTGCCCCCCCTCACCCCAGGAGGCTCTGTTGGCATTTTTGACATGGAAGCATATGTCTCTTTCTTTCTAATGTAAATTGATAATGTATTGACAATGTGATCTCCTGGCAGCCAGGTTGGTGACTCTAGCATGTGCTAGATCATTCTGGGGGGAATGGAGGGCAGAGGGGCAGACAAAAGCCTGTTCCGGGCCCAAATCCACCCCTGTCAGGACTTGCTGAGCGACTGTGCACAAGGCCCTTTCCCTCTTTTGAGCTGGGGGCTGCACTGGGGGATTAGCGGACCACCGAGGGGCTCTGCAGTCACACCAGCTGGGTTCATGTCCTGGTGCCAGCTCTTATTAGGTGTGACTATGGACAAGTGGCCTCACTTCTTGGAACCTCAGTTTCCTTATCTGTCAAATGGAGATGGTAATAGTCCTTACCTTAGTAGGTGGCTGAGACATAGTAAGTGCTCAATAAATAACCATCGTTGGCTAGGTGCAGTGGCTCACCCCTGTAATCCCAGCACTTTGGGAGGCCGAGGCGGGCGGATCACGAGGTCAGAAATTTAAGACCAGCCTGGCCAACTTGGTCAAACCCCGTCTCTATTAAAAATATAAAAATTAGCCAGGCGTGGTGGCATGCGTCTGTAATCCCAGCTACTCTGGAGGCTGAGGCAGGAGAATCGCTTGAACCCGGGAGGCGGAGGTTGCAGTGAGCCAAGATCACGCCACTGCACCCCAGCCTGGGCAACAGAGCAAGATTCCATCTAAAAAACAAAAACAAAAACAAAACAACAACAACAACAACAAATCACTGTGTAGAAGCCAGAGCAGAAAAGCCAGGGCCAGAATGCTTTTGTCCGGCCTGTGCCTCAGTCTTTGTCCCAGCCGAGAGGAATTTGTTTGGTCCTTGGTTTGAGCAGTCCTAAGGATCTCTTGGGTCTCAGGACTTGCAGAACTTCAGCAGCAGCTGCCCTGGAAGGCAGCCCCCTCTAGCGGAGGAGATTCGGCTCCAGGCTGTACAGACCATTTACAGGCTGTGTGACCTCAGCCTGGGAGCACAACCTTCCTGAGCTCCAGAGGTGATGAGCTCCCCTTATCTGTGCAGTGGGAAGTAGAGGGCCTGCCTCCCAGAGTGAGGATGACATAAGAACCCACTTGGAAAGGGCTTAGAGGGTGGGGCTCTGTGAATTCTGGCTCCCTTCTGCCCAGATGTGTGGGCCAACTGACTCCCAGGAGTGGGAGCCAAGAGCTGCAGGGGCCTGGGAAAGGTGAGGGGGCCGGAGAAGATGGGAGTGGAAGCCTGGAGGCAGAGGCAGCAGGGTTTGGGGAAGCGCGTGGGGGGCCGGAGGGCGGCTCTAACTCTTCTCTCTAATTTTTGAGAAAATCTTTTCCCCATCTTCATATAATTAAGAGTATTTTTAAAATGCCTTGTTGAAATAAAAATAGTCCATTTCCATATGACCTCATTTCATTCCACACCCTCAGTGCGCGTGTGCACACAGATATACACACGCACACAAATGTCTAGATTTTCAAAGCTGCCTTTTGTGCCTCTGCTGAAGGGGTTCTTATTTTTATCTAGCAGGTAAATATTTAGGGACCACCCCCACCCCGCTTTATTTTCTGATTTGCGATTGGAGGCCCTCTAGGGTCCATTAACAGCAGCTGACACTGTGTGGCTCTGCAGCTTACAAGGCGCATTCACATTGCTATCTCCATTGCTCCTGGGAAGGGGTGTCACCATGACCCATCACTTAGAGGTAGGACCATCTTTTTACCAGCAGCATCTAGTCCAGATCTGGCACATCACACACAAAAAATCAGCTATTGTCTTGAATACAGATGAATAATGAGACACATAACACAGATGAAGTAACTGAGGCTCAAAGAGATGAAAGGATTTGCCCAAGTGGATTTTTCCTGAGTTTTAATCCAGGACTGTCCAGACTACATGTTATGTTCCCCCTCCTAGGCTGCCTTTTTTTTTTTTTTTTTTTTTGAGTTTTGCTCTTGTCGCCCAGACTGGAGTGCAATGGTGTAATCTTGGCTCACTGCAACCTTTGCCTCCCAGGTTCAAGCGATTCTCCTGCCTCAGCCTCCTGAATAGCTGGGATTACAGGTGCCCGCCACCATGCTTGGCTGATTTTTGAATTTTTAGTAGAGACAGAGTTTCATCCTGTTGGCCAGGCTGGTCTCAAACTCCTAACCTCAGGTGATTCGCCCACCTCAGCCTCCCAAAGTGCTGGGATTGTAGGTGTGAACGACCACCCCTGGCCCAGGCTGCCTTTCTAACCAGCCTCTTTATTTTCAGATGGGGAAACCAAGAGCAAAAGAGGATAAGGACCTGTGCAAAGTCACACAGTGATGGGTGGTGATATGAATGATGAAAATATTAGCGTTATACAATTTTAACATTCATGATAACAGTCATTTTAAAGGATTGGTTTTACAGAGCAGTTTTGCATGGTGGAAATCAGCATATATCGTGGCCTTATTATGTGCCATGTTGCCGTGCTGAATCCACCACTATGAAGCAGGACTATTATTACTTTTGTTTTAGAAAACTGAATCTGTGAGAGGTTCAGTAAATTGCCCAAGGCCACATAGCCCATAAGTGGCGTAACTGGGATTTGAACCCACAGTTCTCTAAGTCCAAAGCCCATGCTCATGACATGCTACTACATCAGGCTGGTATGATTTGGTGGGGACAGAGCTAGAAGTTGAACCTGGGACTGGCTTCTTGGCCTCCTGATCCCCAAAAACAAAACCCCAGCCCAGAGGCCACAGGGGTGGCCCTGTCAGGAGCTTCTCAGTCAAGAAGGACAGAGCTCTGCCCTGGGCCTCCCACCCAGGGCCAACCTGGGCTGGGGCAGGGGGCTCGTGCCTCTAACAGGCCTCTCTGTGAGGGGGCTTTGGAGCAGCTGCCTCTGTGGCCCAACCTGCAGACAGCTGGCCCTGGCTGCCTCTTTAGCAGGAGCAGGATAAATCTGCCGCCCCCCTGCATAGCCCACTGTAGTTTACAGCATCCTTTCCCCTCCACAGTCTCACCTGAGCCTCGCAACATCCTTGTGAGACAGTTAGGGTAGGGCTCCCCAGTCTTCAAGTGGAGAAACGGAAGCCCAGAGGTATATACACTCAATAAAGTACCACCAGAACTTCAATTTTTTTTTTTTTTTTTGAGACTGAGTTTCGCTCTGTTGCCCAAGCTGAAGTGCAGTGGGGCAATCTCTGCTCACTGCAACCTCCGCCTCCTGGGTTCAAGCGATTCTTGTGCCTCAGCCTACTGAATAGCTGGGATTACAGGTGTGCACCACCACGCCTGACTAATTTTTGTATTTTTATTAGAGATGGGGTTTCGCCATGTTGTCCAGGCTGGCTGGTCTCTAACTCCTGATCTCAGGGGATCTGCCTGCCTCGGCCTCCCAAAGTGCTGGGACTCACAGGCATGAGCTACTGCTCCCGGCCCGAACGTCAATATTATTTTCCTGTAATTCTTAACTTCTTTGGGGTCACGAAGAGCCTTGAGAAGCTGCCACAGGCTATGAACTGCCCCCCTCCTAGAAAGTTGGAGACACACAGATACTTTTATGCACAAATTCAGGGGACTTACAGATTATAAGCCTCTGTTGTGTTGTTCTGTGGTGCTGATGATAATGAATACAACTTTGTTTTATTCAGCCTCTGCTTTCTGCTGGGCAGAATATTTGATGCTTTATATACATTATCTCAGAATACCCCTGCAGGGTAGGGAAACTGAGGCTCAAGAGAGGGTGACACTAAGGCTGCACAGCAGGGATATGAACCTGCTCTACCGACTCCTGTAGCCTGCGGGGCATGGTGTGGGAGCATCTTCCTGAGGCTGTGTTAAGGCTGTGTTTGCTGAGTACGGTGGCTCACGCCTATAATCCCAGCACACTTTGGGAGGGTGAGGCAGGAGGGTGAGGCAGGAGGATTGCTTGAGGCCAGGAGTTCGAGACCAGCTTGGGCAACACAGAAGAACCCATCTCTACTAATGTTTTTTGTTTTTGTTTTTGTTTGTTTTTGTTTTTAAATTAGCCAGGCATGGTGGCGTGTGCCTATAGTCCCAGCTACTTGGGAGGCTGAGGTGTGAGGATCGCTTGAGCCCAGGAGGTCAAGGCTGTAGTGAGTCATGGTCATGCCACTGCACTCTAGCCTAAGCAACAGAGTGAAACCCTGTATCAAAAGACAAAAAAGAAGAAGAAGAAGAAGAAAAAAGACCAGGGCCTCTTAAGGAAGTTTAGAGTCCATATTTTCTGCCTTTGGAAAAGACTGCTGGCTTACCCCAGCCCTGAGAGCAGGAAGAGCTACTGAGGACAGGGTTTCTAGCAACCTCTGAACGCCCAGCAGGGAGCCTCCTTCTCCCACTTCCCAGGGGTCTGATTTGATGGCCCTGGGTAGAGCCTGTCTCTCAGCTCTATATGATGGGAAAGTCTGCAATTCAAGCTGGACTTATTTGGCTTAACTCATGGGAATTTGCCTTCCTTGAAATCCTCTTCCCACCACAGGACAGCCTAATGATTCCTGTAGGGCACTCGGGACTCCCTTGGCAATGAGTCTGCCTGAGAGCAGGACTGAGGGAGAGGGCTGGGAGGTCGGTAGGGCTGGGAGGTCGGTCACTAGACTTAGGGCAGAGCCCCTGCCTGTGTACCCCTCAGGACTGGAGCAGCCTCAGGTATCTTGTACGGCGGATAAGAGTGTGGGCTCTGAGGGACCTGGGTTCAAATCCTGGCTTACACCTACATGCTCTGTGGCTTTCGATAGGCTGCTTTCCTTCTCTGAGCCTCAGTTCCTCATTAGTAAAATGAGGATGATAAACAGCACTAAGAGGCCTGTCCCTGGCCCTGTCCCTGGCCCAAAGGAAGTGCTTGGTAAAGATAATCATAGTGGTCACCATTGTTGCTGTCATAAGCAGAGTGGGGGGCTGTGGAAGAGAGTACATCGCACACACGGGGGTCTACAGGAGGATGCTCAGGAGGAGACCTCCCTTTCCTCTTCGGCAAGACTGTACCTGGAAGAGGATTGGGCGAGGAGTGATCAGGCTGGCATGGGGGAATGTTTGGGGACAAGGAGGCCCCTCTTGCCTGGTTGGTGTGGGGGATGAGGCCTGGTGCTGGGCCCAGAGGCACAAAAGCCTCTCCCCTTCAACTTTCCTCCCAAATAATTCTGGAGGCTAGACAAAGAGTTCCATGGGGCCCCCCTTCCCAACGCATGAGCCGAGGCTCTGTTTAGCAGCCCCCACCCCACAGACCTGCCTCAGTCACTGTGTTGGCCAAAGCGTGGTTCCCTGGGGGGTGGGAAGGAGCCTGGGAGCCTCGGTGGGGCCTGCAGGCCGCGGTCTGGTTCCCAGAGGCCCTGGAGGGGGCCCCTTCACAGCTTCAGCACTAGGCCTTTTGGGGGTGGGGGCAGTCTCCGCAGTGCTGCATGTTTGCGCCGCTGACACTCTGGCAGGGTCACTGTGGATAAAGGCACTGCCCAGACCCCGGGCACAGCCTGCAATGGGGCTTTCTTGTCAGAGAGGAGCCTTTCTTCCCAGCGCACTGTGGGGCGGCGGCAGGGGGTCACCCTGCCTAGGAGGATAATGGAGCTTTGGGCCAATGGAAATACAGGACTCAGCTGGCCCCCTCCCTGTCGGAGCTGGGGAGGAGGGGAGACGGGGAGACTGATTGGCTCGGATCAGCCGCTACCTTGGCCATGGCACTCTGGGTGGATTCAGAAGGGAAGACACAGCGGAGAACCTGGGACTCCCCCAGGCCTCCAGGTGTCTGCAAATCCAGCCATCAGCCTGACGAGGAATCTTGGGCCAGTCGTTCACTGCTTCCATTTCCTAATCTGGCTGCCTTGTGGTTCTCAGGAGAGACCACCAAGGCCAGAGCTAGCACGGCCCTTTTCAACTGTGCCTCGCTCTCACCCTGGCCCTTCAGCTACTGCCTGCCTCTCTGTTCCTACAGCTACCACCTGACCTCAAGTCTTCCCCCTGCCCCACCTGGACCATCTCAGTGACTTCTGAACCCCAGAGCATCACCACTGAGTCTTCTAAACTGCAGTTGAGACCACATTACCCTCCTGCTCTGACCTTGGGCTCCTTATCTTAAAAAATCAAGGTCAAATAGCTGCTCATTGACCTGGTCCCTGAGGCCTTCTCTGCCTGTCCTTATCATCCCACAAACTCTAGGTGGATGTCATTCTCATCCACAAACTCTAGGTTTCATACATATATGTTATAAACTCCCATGCCCCCAGATCTTTGTTCAGGCCCCACCTGCTGCCTAGAAGGAATGCCCTTCTCGCTTCTGTCTAGTGAACTCCTACTCATCCTTCAAGGCCCAACTCAAATGTCCCCTCCTTGGTATATCCTTCTTTGTATATCCCTCAGCCCTTGATTAGCAATTCTTATAACACCAAGGTATGGCTAATTTTGTCTACATCACCCTCCCCCATTAAACGAGTGTAGAGACTTTCTTGTCTTATTCATCGGTGGGCTTCCAGTGCCTCGCACAGAGTCTGTTACTAACAGGCTTTTGGGTTGATGTTTTATAAATGAGGGAATGAATGAATACATTGTCTGCCCATGAAAATAACTTCCTCCTCTATCCTAGAGGCTTTTACAACTCAGCATGCCACTCCCACAAGACCTTGGAAGTAGGAGGAAATAATCATGATGCACAGGCTGTTCAGATGCCTCTGAAAATAGGTAGAACCTGGAATGAGACCGGATGTGGGTCTCAGGCCAGAACAAGGTAGCTCTTATATCAACCTAGCCTTGCAGAGGTCTTGGAGTTCATGCTCTACCTTGAGGCAAGACCTGGTCAAACCGTTTAAAGATAAAAAAAAAAATTACTAACTCATCGCAGAGTTGAGAATTCTCTACTTAGGGGCTGGATGGATTCTTAGGGGCCACCTGTCCCAACCCCCTCTTTGGGGATGATTTATACAGACGCACAAATGCCTTTGTTCGCTTGGGATCCTCGTCTTAATTTCTCTTCCTCTTTTTCCTTTGGCATTTTCTTGTTCCTTAGTATTCCTGGCTCTGTGCTTATCTGTGTTGATGATCTTTCCAAAGCCAGGAGTGCCCAAATGTTCTAGCTCCCCAAACCCTTAAGCATGTAGTGATGATGGTCATGAGAATAACAGTTTCTATCTCCGAGCATGCCTGGGTGTCAGGGCCTATGCCGAGCTCTGCTGGTACCGTAACCACAGGAGCTTCCTAACGACCCCCTGTGGTAGGTACTACCATTAAACCCCACGTTGCAGATGAGAAAACCAAGGCTCACAGAAGCAAAGTAATTTCCCAGAAGTCATCCAGGTAGTAAATGGCAGAGCCAGGATTCAGATCTACACATGAGTTCCATGTGCTTTCCTGTTCTAGGGCCATACTGCAATTCAATCATTCATTATCGAGCCATTCATTCAGTAGCCATTCATGGATCCCATGTGCTGTTATTAGTCATTGTAGCCATTTACTCATTCCTTGCATTCAGCAGTTGTTTACTGAGGACCAACTATGTGCCAGGACTCTGCTGCAGAAACTTCTAGGGGAGGTGAGACCTTGAGGTTGGCATTGGCAGAGAGAAGGAAGAGAGGCATTCTCAAGCCATGATGCAGGAACCTCTAGACCAAGGTGCCCCCACAGTCCCTGAACCGTTTGGACCTGCAGCCCTGGGTCCTGTAGTCTAGCAGGCTGGAGAGGACACCAGTAGTGAGTAAGTGTTCTCACTCCCAAGTCTCACCTGGCACAGTAAAGCATGCTCAGGGTTGCTTTTTAAAATCTATTTTTTATTTTATTTATTTTAAAAAATTGTGTTGTGTACTTTTTTTAGCTGCAGGGTCTTGCTTTGTCACCCAGGCTGGAATACAGTGGCACAATCATAGCTCACTGCAGCCTCAAACTCCTGGGCTCAAGCGATCCTCCTACCTTGGCCTCCCCGAGTAGATGGGATTACAGGCATGTGTCACCATGTCCAGCTAATTTTTTTTTTTTTTTTCTTTGAGACCAAGTCTCACTCTGTCACCTAGGCTGTAGTGCAGTGGCATGATCTCGGCTCACTGCGACCCCCGCCTCCCAGGTTCAAGCGACTCTCGTGCCTCAGCCTCTCAAGTAATAGGGACTGCAGGCACACGCCAGCACGCCTGGCTAAAGTAGAGATGGGGTTTCACCTTGTTGGCCAGGCTCGTCCCAAATTCCTGACCTCAAGTGATCCACCCGCCTTGGCCTCCCAAAGTGTTGGGATTATAGGCATGAGCCATTGTGCCTGGCCTGTTTAGGGTTTTGGCTTCTAGACTTAGCTCTGCCGCCTTTGCCATTTCACCACATCACCCCATCTCGGAGCACATTTCTGAAGTGAGCTACCCAGACCATAGCTCACCTGGGCAATCCACAGCCTCAAGGAATTCATCTGTGTAAAGGATCTGGCACGGATGATCAGACCCAACCCAGTCTGGGCATTTCTGGGGTCCCAGACAGGTGCCCCTTGGGGAGTCAGGGTCAGGAGAAGCTGGTCCGAGCCTGCACAGCAGCCCAGAAGCTGGGAGTAGAAGGAAGCTGCCCTCCCCCACGTGCCCGGCCTGGCCTGGAATCGTTCTCAGATTTGATGAGTGATTCATAACCTGACGCTGCAGAAAGTTGTGCCGGGATGCAGAAGGGCTGCCCGGGGTTTGTGGTTTTGAACATAGAGAAGAATTCCCTCGTCGGCTCAGACTAGGATAACTTACTTGTTGAGAGAGACATTTTCACAAAATAAATCCTTAGAGAAACCAGGCGCTGAGGCAGGGAGGCCTGGTGAGGGATTATCCAAATAAACCGGTTTTGAAGCTTCGGGTCCAAACGATTTCCCTGAGCCCTTTGTTGCTTCCTTGTACTCAACCCGAGGTCCCCAGTGACCCTGAGACCTTTTTCAGTGGTACCAACGCAGCCAGGCCCTCTCCACCTGGGTGATGTCCCCATCACGTGGCGTCACTGAAACGCTCTTCAACTGCGGTCGCTGGGATAGACTGTTCTTTTGGGAAGCGTGTCATAATCAGTCTAATCTACTATTTTTTTCTAAACAAGGTTACTATTCACATTTTGGGCACGACAGTTCTTCCTTTTGTGGGACTGTCCTACCCAGTCAAGGTGTTTTCCACCCCTGGCTCCAGCCCATGAAATGCCAGTGGTACCCAGTATGGTCATTGTGCCCTCACAATCCTTAAAAGGTGAGACTCGTGGCCCTGAGGTCCTGCGGTCTGGTGGGCTTGGGATGGTACCTCTGTGGCATCAGCGTTGAGCAAGCGTGCCCTCAAGCCTCACTCATCACTACAACAACTACAGCTGCATTTCTGAGTGCCACCTGGGGGACACCATGCGAGGCAAGACCCACTGGTCTCACCAGAGCCTCGTGTCCCACCACCCTGAGTGTCTTGCCATACCTGGAGCTCACCTGACCCTTTCAAACCTCACTGCCTTTACTTCCACTGTTCCCTCTGCCTGGCAGGCCCTGCGCCGCCCCTCTCATCTCTCCCAGAGCCCTGCCCTCCTTCGGCCCCAGACCCCTCACCATCATACTGGCCCCTCCATGCTTCCTGATGTGGGTGGCCTTGTACTCATTTCTTCAGCTTTCGGAGTGTCATTTTCCTCATCAGTAAAATAAGAAACAGAATGGAACCTTCCTCCCCTGGCTGGGGGTGGTCCGTGTAAAGTTCTTAACTTGGTGTCCAGTGGTGAGCGTGAGCCATCCCTGCGAGGCCAAGCCTTTCCTTGCTGACGGCGGGGATTGGCACCCCAGCTCATGTGCCCTGCTCCCCTCTGCCTCCTCTTCTCCCTGTCCCCAGGTCTCCCCTGTGGTGGAGGATGCAGGTCCCGTTTTCCTATGGGGCACTGGCTTTGGAGACCACCCCTCCGACCCCATCCTCTGATTCTATCTAAGTGCCTAATCTCTCCCAGCAGCAGCCCTGGGAGACATCTCCTCTCTCGCTGTGGGGCCGCTGGGACCTGTCTTCCCAACCCGACACTTCACAAGTCTGTCCCCTCTACTTTATCCTCCCCCTAAGTAAAACTCCCTCAAACCGCGTTCCTGGAGCCCGTCTGTTTTCCCTCCCCTGACGACACCTGGCTGCCTCCCTCCAGCCTGCGCCCCCTAGTCTCCCTCTTATCTAAATCCCAAGCCCTTCTGTCTCTCTTTGGGAGATAAGGGGTTCCCTGCAGATTACTGTACTTACATCCTAGGTGCCCACTGCCTGATGCATAGAATCCCTCCTGGCGCATAGTAGGCACTTAAATATGTGTTGAAGGAGTGAAAGGACCTTGTAGCCCATCTGTTCTTCCTGTTTGGAGGTTTGGAATGAGGTCTAAAAGCTCAGGGAAGGCAGGATATATTAGCTTTGACAGCCTGGTTTTCTTCGCAGCAAAAAAAAAAAAAAAATACTCAGTTTCTCATGTTCGTTCTGGCTCTGTGCAATAACAAAAACAAGGGCAATAATAGTTCACTTGCGTGGAAACCCCAAATCTCCACACACTGGGCTTGTTGCCTTACATGCCTGTCTCGGGGATGGGCTTTATTTTTCTCGCTGTTTCAGAGATGAGAAGGCTGGGGTTCACTGTAGTTAAGGCACCCGCCCCCAGTGGGGAAGTGGTAGAGTCGGGACTTGAACTGTGTCTCCAATGCCCATGTACTTCATTGGTACCCCACACCTCCTCTGCACCGTTTTGTTTTACTCACAAACTCATCCTGCTACAGATGGGAAATCTTAGGCTCAGAGAGAACAGCTTGCCTGAGGTCCCCTGGGTGAGTGGGTGAGTGGGCAGGGTCCAAGCCAGCGTCCGACCCAGGCCCCTGCTCATAGGGTCCATCCACATCCTGGCCCATATGAGCCCAGAGGCTGTGTTGCTGTGCAAAGCTCTGGGCTCGTGGTATGGACAAGCCATAGGGTTATTGACATGAGGACCGCCCTGCCCCGGCTGATGTAGAAGGATAGCCAGAATGAGACAGGTTTGAGATAGAGAACCCTGTCTTCTGCATTCAGGGTGGGCCTGGGAACAACAGTCAGGAATGAGGGAGCAACGTTGGTAGAAAGGGTGGGGACAGGGGCAAATCTGAGAGTCGGAGCCCTGTCCAGGTTCCCAGCTCCTGGACCTCACTCAGATCAAAAGGAAAATGGGGTGAATTGACTAACTGACTTCCAGCCTCCCTCCCTCCCTCCCTCCCTCCCTCCTTTCCTTCCTTTCTTCCTTCCTTCCTTCCTTCCTTCCTTTCTTCCTTCCTTCCTTCCTTCCTTCCTTCCTTCCTTCCTTCCTTCCTTCCTTCCTTTTCCTTTCTCTCTTTCTTCTGAGAGAGGGTGTCATTGTGCTGCTTAGGCTAGAGTGGAGTGCAATGGCTATTCACAGAAGCAATCATAGTTCACTGCTGCAGCCTTGACCTCCTGGGCTCAAGCGATCCTCCCACCTCAGCCTCCTGAGTAGCTGGGACTAAAGGTATACACCACCACGCCCAGCTAATTTTTTATTTTTTGTGGAGAGGACTCACTAAGTTACCCAGGCTGGTCTCAAACTCCTGACCTAAAGTGATCCTCCCACCTCAGCCTCCCAAGGAAAGTCAGACACCTGGCTGACTTTCTTTTCTAAGTGCTTTGATGTCTTTCTGAGCAGAGAAGTTTAACCTCCAGGTTTGTTCAGGGTCCTTGTTCTGTTTCTACTTTGAGGTTCATTTATTATGAACTTTTTTTTTTTTTTTTTTTGAGACAAGGTCTCACACTCTGTCACTCAGGCTGGAGTGCAGTGGTCCTATCATGGCTCACTGCAGCCTCAACTTCCTTGGCTCAAGCGATCCTCCCACCTCAGACTCCTGAGTAGCTGGGACTACAGGCTTGCACCAGCACGCCCAGCTAATTTTTACATTTTTAGTAGAGATGGAGTCTCACTGTGTTGCCCAGGCTGGTCTTGAACTCCTGGGCTCAAACAATCCTTCCACCTCAGCCTCCTGAAATTCTGGAATTACAAGCATGAGCTCCTACACCTGGCCTAAACAAGCCTTTTTGAGCGCCAACTCTGTACTAGGCATCATGCTCTCTGGAACGTATTGGCTATTAATGGTCACAGCAACCCAGGGCTTGGTGATGCCACCCCTACACCTGAAGGGCTGCTGACCTCCAGTGCCAGCTTACTAGGATCAGCTTACTTCTTTGAGACTCAGGCTGAGGCACTTCACCTCTCTGAGCTTCAGTTTCCTCCTCTGTAAAATGGGATGGTCATCACTGCTTCATAATACATTTGGGAGGATTTCTGTAAATTTAATTTTTTTTTAATATTTTTTTTTGAGACAGGGTCTCACTCTCTTGCCCAGGCTGGAGTGCAATGGGGTGATCTTGGCTCACTGCAACCTCCACCTCCCGGGTTCAAGTGATTCTCATGCCTCAGCCTCCCCAAGTAGGTGGGATTATAGACACGCACCACCACACCCAGCTAATTTTTGTATTCTTTTGTAGAGATGGGGTTTCGCCATGTTGGCCAGGCTGGTCTCAAACTCCTAGCCTCAAGTGATCTGCTCACCTTGGCCTCCCTAAGTGCTGGGATTATAGGCGTGAACCACTGTGCCTGGCCCGGGAGGATTAAAGTAGATCATAGCCCCAAAGCTCTGAGTATGGTGCCCAGCACATAGTAGGCCTCCTCGGCCACCTCTACAAATGGTAATGTCATCTGCTTCTAGACTGGGCCCCCAAGCTCTGCATCAGGAAGCTTGGCATGGCATCCGGGGCAGCGGGTAATGAAGCTGTTCTTATCTGAACCCCCAAATTACAGCATAGGAGTTCTGACAAAGAGTTTATAATTGATGTGCCGATTTGTTTCTAATGGAACTCACTCAGTAGCACTAAAAAGAATCAGATCACATTTCATTGTTAACACAATGAATCACCTTACTCAAAATAACAAAATCACCCCAAATCATGATTTCCCTAAGAAACAGACTGGGGCAAGGATATGAATAAAATCAGGCACATAAACCCCTTGGAAAACAGTTGAGCTGTTTCTGATAAAATTGAGCACACGCCCACCTCATAGCCCGGTAATTCCCCTACTTATTTAGTGTATTTGATCCTTGAACAATGTGGGGTAGGGTGCTGACCCCCCCCCACTGTTGAAAATCCACATATAACATTTGATTTCCCAAAAACTTAACTACTAATAGCCTACCGTTGACCAGTAGCCTTATTGGTAACAGAGTCAATTAACACATATTTTGTGTGTTATATATATAAAATATGTTATATATTTTGTATGTTATATGTTATATATAATATATAATATAATATATATAATATACTGTATTCTTAAAGTAAGCTAGAGAAAAAATATTAAGAAAATTATAAGCTGGGTGTGGTAGTGTGTGCCTATACTCCAAATACTTGAGAGGCTCAGGCAGGAGGATCACTTGAGCCCAGGAGTTTGAGGCTACAGTGATATGATCACCCAGTGAGCCTGGGAGACAGAGTGAGACTTTGTCTCAAAAAAAAAGAAAAAGAAAAAAAAAAGAAAATCATAGGCCAGGCATGGTGGCATGCACCTATAGTCTCAGCTATTTGGGAGGCAGAGACAGGAGGATCGCTTGAGGCCAGTTCAAGGCTGCAGTGAGCCATGATCATGCCACAGCACTCCAGACTGGGTGACAGAGTGAGACCATGTCTCAAAAAAAAAAAAAAAGGAAAATCACAAGGAAGAGAAAACATTTTCACTGTTCATTCAGTGGAAGTAGATTGTCATAAAGGTCATCCTCATCGTCTTCATGTTGAGCAGGCTGAGGAGGAGGGGTTGGTCTTGCTGTCTCGAGGGTGGCAGAGGCAGAAGAAAGTCCAAGCATAAATGGACCTGCTCCGTTCAAACTGGTGTTATCCAAGGGTCGGCTGTATATACCTAAATGAGATGAATGCACATGTTCACTGAAAGACAGGGACTAGAGCACAGTGTTCATAGCAGCTTTGCCTGTCACAGTTCCAGACTGGAAACAACCCAAATATCCATCAACAAAGAACGGGCAAATACATTGTGGGGTATTCATTCACATGATGGAATATGACGCAGGAATAAAAAAGAACAACAAACTGCCGATAGCACGCAGCACCATGGATAAATCTCAAGATCATTACACCTCACAAAAGAAGCCAGACACCAAACAATACATACCCGACTGGTTTCACTCATAGGAACTTCAAAACCAGGCAAAACGAATCAATGGCAATTAAATCAGGATCGCAATTGCCTATGGTGAGGGAAGGATATTGATGAGGAAGGGACACGAGGAACTTTTTGAGTGGTAGTTACACGGGTATATGCATTTGAGACATTCATCAAGCTTAAGATCTGCGTGCTTTACTGTGTATATGAGCTATACCTCGATTAAAAAAAAACTGCAAACATCCCTCCCCACTTTCTAATGGCTTGGCTTTGGGCAAGTGACCTGTCTGAGCCTCAGTTTCCTTTATCTCTGAAAGGGGGTGGTCACAGGGGTTGAGAGGACATACTATAATTATAATCCGTGCAGCAGCCTAGCTCACGGTGGGTGCTTGGCAGTGGGGGGCTTTGTTGATGTCATTCAGCAAGGCTCAGGCTGGGCCTCGGATGATTGGCAGCTGTGAGTGCGGGGGGGCCTGACGTCTGCCCACAGATGTGGCTGGTGTGTCTAGCTGACGCTGCTCTGGATTCTGTGACAATCTGCAGCTTATCTTTCAAAGCCTATCTCCCCACCCGTTTCCATACCTCAGCAGTCCGCCTGCACAGTGGGGATGCAGCAGGATCAGGATGTTTAACTTCTCTATATGCCAGCAAGGTTTGGTGAGAAAGACCTCCAAACACATAGTGATCAACTCTGCTCTGATCGAAATCCAGTAATGACTGAGTCCGTGCCCTGGGCCAGGCATTTTGCCAGGGAAGGAGGTGAGTGCAGCCGTGGAAAGATCACACCAGACACCGGCCCTGTGGATCTTACAACCTCTGGCAACAGATCAGACAGTTTTCAAAGAATGAGCCCACAGACATGGAGCAACTGCATCTTTCACAACTGCCAAAAAAGGCTGTAACGATTGGGTCTGGTAGGGAGGCCAGGGAAGGCTTCCTGGAGGAAGTGACACACAAGTATAGCCTGAAAGATGAGCGGGAGTTGACCTGGCTAAAAGGGAAGGGAGGGTGCACCAAGCTGGGGAAACATCTTGGGCAAAGGCCCAGCAGGAGTGTGAGTTATTGGTGGCCAGAAGGATCCAGAGTGGCTGGAACTGAGAGCTCGATGGGGAGAGGGGCAGGGTGAAGCCAGGGAGGCCTATGGGCTCCTCCTCGAGCCACACTCTGTGTGTCTTCACACTTGGAACAACAGGAAGTCATTGCAGTGTTTTCTGCACGGGGGAGATGAGATGGTGAAATTAGCCTTTTGCAAGGAATAACAAAACTTCCATGATCGACCACCTACTGTGGACCGTGGACCATGGACCATGTTAGGCCATCCAGTACACACCTCTAAATACTGACCTCCTCCTGCGTGGGAGGCCTCACCCCCACCTTTCAGGGTGCAGAAGTCAGGTCACGAGGGTATGAAGTGTGTTTTCTTCATGACCTTCCCACGAGGGTGTAGGGGAGCTGGGATTCAGACCCCGCTCTGTCTGAAGCCATGTCCACACACTTCCCTCTGCACCCTCCTGACCTGTGACACCCTCAGGGTGAAAATCTCTTAGGTTAACCTTGCTTTTCTCATTCCTGGAAGGGGGTGAGGACCAGCCCTGCCTCCCTCCTAGGGAGTGTTTTAAAGTCAGATGAAATAAAGGAAGAAGTGACAGGTGGTCAGAGCAGGAGAGTCCCTCAGTCCAAGCCTTTTCTTTTATAGAGGGAGAAACTGAGGCCCAGAGAGGGAGATTGGCTGGCCCCAGATCACACAGCCAAACTTGGGTTCTGCATCAGCTGCTGCTTGCCAGAAACCCAGGCAAACAGGGAGAACTGCCTTCTGCTCAGGCTTCGGTCACTGGGCTGAGGGCCTGAGCGAGGCAGGCTCATGTCCTCTGTTCACCGTGGTCAGAGCCGCTGTGGGCCACAGATAGCCCAGGCAAGGTTACTTGTATTAATAATGGCTGAAATTTATTAAGCACTTTCTCTGTGCCAAAGCGCTGATAAGCGCTTTTACTGAATTATGTTTTTCTGAATTATATTACTTAATCCTTGACATTGCCCCCAGGTGGTGAAGTGGCTTGCCCAAGGTCCGACTCAAAATCAAGGTCTGTTGATGCCAGACCGACCAGGCTGTTCCAGAGATTCTTTGTCATCCTGGTAGAGCAAATCGAGAGGGGCTTGAGATTCTTCAAATCCCAGCTGCCAAAGCCCTTGCACAGTCACAGGCAAGGGAGGGGGACTCTAAGATGACTCACCCACCCAGCTGAGCAAAGCAAACACCTTGGGGTGGCATGTGGTCTGTGAGCTGGCATTGCCAGACCCCCAGTCATCAGGGACCTCTGCCACAGGGGCGGCCTGCAGGAGAGCAGGCAAGCGAGCCGTCGGGATTCCTCTGCCATTTGGGGACTCAGGTGTGACCTGTCTCTTCACCTGGAATGAACCCATTTGCTTCCTTTTGTTGGTGGCTTGAACTCTAGAACCCATCATGCTGTGGAGTGGAGCCAGTCTGCTTGGGGAAAAGGGCAATGAAGTTGGGCGGCCCCACTCAGCCACTGATGAGCTGTGTGACTTTGGGCAAGTCACTTCACCTCTCTGTGCCTCAGTAACTTCATTCAGCACCGGAAGATAATAACACCCACCTGGTAGAGCTGTATGAAGCCAGTAAAAAAACCGCATGTAAGGGCCTGGCAGAATAGCATGGTAGCTGAGAATGAGTATGACTCTAGAACCGAATTTCCTAGTTCACTTCCTGGCTCAACTACTTGCTAGCCACTTGTACAAGTTATTTAATCCTCTCTGGCCTTAGTTTCCCCATCTGTAAAATGGAGCAAGTAATCTTACTGATTTTACTGGGTTACTGTGAACATTCAATGTGTTTCCACAAGTGAAGCTCTTAGTGCCTGGCACAGAGTAAGCACTCAGTAAGTTTGGCTCTTGTTCTTAATATTCCTTCATTGTACCCTCCCAACTTGCTTCCTTTCTCACTTTAGCTGCTGGGAAGCTCAGAGCAAACACTGTTTCCTAATTAGGTTCATGGAAGAATTATCTTTCCCTTACCTCAAGGGGCTTTCTGGGTCCTCTTTTTTGTTTTGTTTTTTTTTTTTTTTTGAGATGGAGTCTTGCTCTGTCACCCAGGCTGGAGTGCAATGGCGTGATCTCAGCTCACTGCAAGCTCCGCCTCCCGGGTTCACACCATTCTCCTGCCTCTCCTGAGTAGCTGGGATTACAGGTGCACGCCACCACGCCCAGCAAATTTTTGTATTTTTAGTAGAGACAGGGTTTCACCATGTTAGTCAGGCTGGTCTCAAACTCCTGACCTTGTGATCTGCCCACCTCGGCCTCCCAAAGTGCTGAGATTACAGGCGTGAGCCACTGCGCCCGGCTCTGGGTCCTCTTTTTACATAAATTTGATTCTAATGTCCTGAGATACATATACATACATAAACATACACACACATGTATATAGTATTAAAGTAAAATAAATCATATAATTTATTTTAATTATAAAGTTTCCTCCAGTTCTTTTTAGAAATAGTATTAGGTTGGTGCAAAAGTAATTGCGGTTTTTGCCTTTAAAAGTAATGGCAAAAACCAGAATTACTTTTGCACCAATCTAGTAGAATGTATTGTGTTTTATGAAAACCAACAAGGTAGGTGACACATGTCATGGGGCCTCTTGTCTGCGAGCTGCTGGTCATCAGGGCCTGTCCCATTCTTTCCTTTTTACTTTGTAGCTTTTTTTTTTTTTTCTTTTGAGATGGAGTTTCACTCTGTTGCCCAGGCTGGAGTGCAGTGGGTCGCCTCACTGCAACCTCTGCCTCCTGGGTTCAAGTGATTCTCATGCCTCACCCTCCCTAGTAGCTGGGACTACAGGCAGGTGCCACCACGCCCAGCTAATTTTTATATTTTTAGTAGAGGCAGGGTTTCACCATGTTGGCCAGGCTGGTCTCGAACTCCTGACCTCAAGCGATCTGCCTACCTTGGCCTCCCAAAGTACTGGGATTAAGGTGTGAGCCACCACGCCTAGCCTCGTTTTTACTTTGTGGCTTTGCTTGTTGCCAGCATGTTGGTGCCCTGGAAAAAAGAGGAATGCAGGGCAGGGACTGGGATGTACATTTCTTCTAGAACTCTCTACCCCCCACACTGCCTCGCCCAGGTCCGGGCACATGATAAAGATCAAACAGAAACCTGGAGGTGAATTGAAGGATTCAGACTAAGGTGTTTGGTTCTGTGAGTGACAAGTGTTTCTTGGTTGTCTTGTGTCACAGATCCTATGTGACATCAGCTCCCATTGCCAAGGGAGCGGTCCCTCCTGGCTCCTCTTTGAGGGAAGGGGAAAGGAAGGTGAAGGTATTGGGCCCAGGATGGAGAGGGGAAGGATGCTATCTCCTCCCTGTCCACAGGGTGGCTTAGGTATACCGGAGCCATTCATTCATTCATTCATTCATTTACTCAGCTGGACCTCCACTGGGTACCAGACCCTATACTGGGGGCTGACGATACTGAGATGAGTCAGCTGGCCCCTGCCCTCATGGAACACCTAGAAAGACATACGGACAAAAGGATGGAGATGAGGAAGGGATGTATGAAGTTACCCCAATCAAGACACGTGGTTTGACAAAGAACTTTCTTCTCAAATTTTGAATTTATTTATAACAACAACTGACATTCATTGAGTGCCAACTGTGTACTCAGAGCTGTGCAAAGACCTTAACCTGCATTATGTTATTAATAAACCCCCAAAGCCCCCTGAAGAAGGCTGTTATATTCTTATTTGGCAGATGAGGAAACAGACCAGAGCAGGGATGTGACTTGCCCAAGGTCACATGGCAAGCAAGTGTCAGATAGGGGATTTAAAGTTCAGAATCCTTATCTCAACTTCTCCCATGTCCCACCTCTCCAGGAAAAGAAAGGCAGTGGGGTAGTTTACATTGGGGCAACCCGAGAATCCAGGGAAGGTAGTAGCCGGGGCAGTAGAAGGATTTTCAGCAGGCAAGGGGCAGGGAAGCAGGGGAGATGGGCTGGGCTGGACTGGGTGCTGAGGCCCGGACCTCTCTGTGGCATCAGAGCTTTGCTCTCTTCTCTTTCTGGAGTTCTGGGTCACCAGAGCCAGACTTCTGATGTGCTTAAGTCCTGTGTTTACATGACAGTCAGATGGAGCAGGCTCCAGGGGAACACGGAAATGGCATTAAATAACGCTGAATCACACGGTAAGAAAGTTCCCCTTCCCTTCTCCTCTGTGCCTGCTGATTACTCACGGAGAAAGTCTCTGTTTCCTGCCAGCATGTCTCTAACACCTCTCTGACAGCCCCTAATCTCCCTTTTCAATTGGGAAAAGTAGACTTCAAGCTCAGACTCTGCTAGGGAGCCAGAACGCCAGGACATCATCTTGTTTTCATCGTGAATGGTTTAACTTATACATACATGGCACTTTCTAAGTGCTTTGCAAATATTACAAAAATTTCATTCCATTATGACTTTATGAGATAGGTGCTATTATCCACCTTCCAGATGAGTAAGCTGATCCACAGAGAGGTTGAGTAACCTGCCCAGGTACACCTCCAGAATGTCAGAGCAAGGACTAGGAATCCAGGCAGCGGGCCCCAGAACCCATGCTCTTAAGCATCTCCCCAAACTGCCCCTGATTCTCAGAATTGATGCTGCCTTTCTTCTAGTTCCAGCAGTAGCCTGAGTTTTCCTTTACTGATGAATTCATTTCCGTGAAAATATTAAAAGTAAAGTGGAGTTCAAGTGGTTGTGTGGAAATAGCCAAAGTCCTAACAGTAGTTGAAAGGCTACTGAAGTTTGAAGAACACTCGTCAGTCCAAGCCCTTGATTTGCTGGGGGGGATGCTCCGAAGAACAGAGAGGGTATGGGACCTAACAGAGGTCACACAGTGAGTGAGCCTGGAGGCTGCCAGGACAGATGGGAGCTCTCACCTGCCACCCACACCCGTCTGCTTCCTGCACGCAGGACTGATGGGGCGCCAGGTGGCAGGAGCGCAGAGGTGTGCTCACCTGCCCAAAAGTGTCCCGGTGCTGTAACAGGATCCCTGTTATCTCTGCTGTTCCGGGAACAGGCAGATCTGAGCCTTGAGGCCCAAGCCCAAGTCAGCATTTTGGCCACTGCTGAGCTGACTTTTGTTGTATGTCTTTACTTTGTCTTCCAAGTCTCAACAGAACCTGAGTGGGGAGCTCTGTCCTCAGCCTGCTGGTCAGCGCTCACCTTCTCTACCTTTACGCCTTTCCAGAAGCTTCCACAGCCTCTGCCTTGGGAGATGTGAGCTGACCCTGGATTCAAATCCTGGTTCTGCCACATACCCACCATGTGGCTTTCTTTCGGATGCTTAGCCCCTGAAAGCTGTGCCGTCCTCATGTAGGAAGTGGGGATGTACAAGATCAGAGACAGTGGGCCGGGAGGATCACCGCTACACAGAAAGGCAGGAATGATGTCAGCTCCTTCTGGAGTCACCTTGATTCAGGGCCACCTCCTTTGTCATGATGGCCACCAGCTTTCTCCATGAGGGTCCTGGGAAGTGGAGAATGAATTAGGGCCATTGTCCCCATCATAGAGATGAGAATACCCCAAGATGGGGTCTGGCTTCTTTAAAAATCGGGCTTCGGTCTAGAGTTCCACCCTGTGCACAGTGACACCGGTCACAGGCTTTGGATTCGGGCGTTCACTAGTTCCGTGTGGCCGTGGGTGGGTCATTTCTCCACTCCCAGCCTCAGTTTCTTCATCTGTCCAGTGAAACCATGCAGGGTTATTGTGAAACTTAAACATGATGAATGTTCTCAGAAATGTCTGATGTACTTCGCAGGTGTTATTTGTGATGGTTTTTATTCCTTGTATAGGCAGAAAAATAGTGTGCAACACTCTAAAATTACTAGGTGGGGTGTGGTAGCTCACACCCATAATCCCAGCACTTTGGGGGCCAAGGCAAGGAGATCTCTTGAGCCCAGAAGTTCAAGACCAATCTGGGAAACACTGCGAAAACCTGTCTCTGCAAAGACACAAAAATTAGCTGGGCGTAGTGGTGTGCACCTGTTATCCCAGTTACTTGGGAGGCTGAGGTGGGAGGATGGCTTAAGCCCAGGAGGTCGAGGTTGCAGTGAACCCTGATTGTGCCACCACACTCCAGCCTGGGTTACAGAGTGAGACCCTGTCTCAAAGAAAGAATAATAATAAAATACCATGTAGTCAGGACATACAAGGGAATTAAAACCCACTTTTTAGTAAGAGCCTCTGAAGAAGGCCTAAGCAGAGTTGGATCCAGGCTGATCTGTATATTTGTATATAAAAATATATTTATACACACGTAAATACATTTTTAATATTTTAATATTTTCATGTTTAATATTTATAAAGTAAATATATATGTATACTTACACATATGTACACACACACACACACACACACACACACATACATGTATTTTGAGTTGGGGTCTTGCTCTGTTGCCCAGGCTGGAGTGCAGTGGTGTAGTCATTGTAGTCATGACTCACTTCTGCATCAGATTACTGGGCTCAAGCAATCCTCCTGCCTCAGCCTCCTGATTAGCTAGGACTACAGGTGCATGCCATCATGCTGGGCTATATATATATATATTTTTTTCTTTTTTTTTTTTTTTGGAGACAGGATCTCACTATGTTGCCCAGGCTGCTCTTGAACTTCTGGGCTCAAGCGATCCTCCTGTCTTGGCCTCCCAAAGTGCTGGGACTATAGGCATGAGCCACTACACCTGGCCCTGGGCTGATATTTTGTTTCCCATCTGTCCTTCCAGTCAACAGTCTTTTTCACCCACTGCCGGGTTAGGCATCATGGTATGGAAGAAAGAGCGTGAGTCCCCAAGTTGGGCAACCCTGGATCTACAGCCCAGCTCTCCCAAATCCTGGCTGTGAGACCCTGGGCAACTTGCTTTGACTCTCTGACCTTCAGGTTCCTCATCTGTAAAATGGGGGTCCCTCGCCAGATTGTTGTGTGGATTAAATGAGTCACCGCACATAAAATGCTCAGCACACATCCTGGCCTGTGGTGGACACTTAAATGATGGCTCCTCTTATTGTCACATGATCATGAGGCACTGGGTCCTGCACTGGGCTGTCATGGTCCAGTCAGGTGGCTTTGGTGGACATCCAAAGTAAGTCAGTCCCCTGCCCTGATGGAGGAAATGCAGGCACCAAGCCCAGTCTGAGTGGTCAGGGAAGGCTCCCGTGAGCCGAGTCAGAGGGGAAGGCAAGGGCTGGCTAGGTACAGAGACCAGCACAGGCCCGAGCGTGGAGGCCGGAGTGGGAGGGGCCTTCTCCTTGGGCTGCGCCCAGGCTTCGTGTGGGGGAGAGGCAGGAGATGAGGCTGCTGAGTGGACGGGCCCCCTGGGGACAGTTTGTCGGGGAGCTTGACAAGGTTAAGGATCTTCCCTGGACATCCTTTCACTTTCCCTCAATAACCTGGTGCGGATCTATCATCCCAGTATTTATCTAAACCCTTGCTGGACCCATTTATATCCTCCGCCTCTCCAGCTTCTCGGCATAATGAGCTCCAGATGTGGTGAAGGGGCCTTCCCCAAATCTCTACCTCAAGCCAGGAGGGTGCTGGGATTGCGGGGATGAGTCCTCGTTCACCAAGAGATAGGAAGGCCTTAGAGCCTATAACTCAGCCTTGGCTTCACCCTTACATGGGCCCAGGACACTCCGATTCGTGATCCCCTGGGGTTCCAAGCCACTGTAGGGACCCCAGATCCTGGGCCTGAGTGCTCTGTGGGCTCCTTAAGGGGCACCCCAGAGACGTTGGACCCCCTGTGGCCACCCCAGGAGTGAGATAGGCAGCCAGTAAGCTTTCAACCCGTGGAGCTAGCAGAAATGTCCCCAGAGCAAACCAAAGTGGTGGCTCGAAGGTGCTCAGAAACCTCCCGTCCTGTACTTCCCAGTGGTCAGTCTCAATTTCTACCATCTCAAGCCATGTTCTCACTGTTGTTCTACAAATGACTCACTTTTCTATTTACTGGATAAGTGTATGAAGATGGAAAGTCCATATCCTGCCATAAATAAAACACCAGCATCTCTTGACACACACAGAAGTTAACTGTAACCATAAATACAACAGAGGCAGGACAGGGTGGCCATGTCCGGCTCCAGCCTTGTGCTCACTCCTTGGCTGGGCTTCTGCAGAAGGGAGGGCGCCTGAGACCAGGGCTCAGGGGGCCAGAGAGGGACCCAGGGAGGCAGGCAAAGGTGGCACAAGGTGTGCAGTGGAGCTGACCACTGCTGTGGGCGGCTGGGGATCGATCCCCCAGGCCTGGCACGAGGCCATGGAGAGCATACCTCAGAACTGCCGCCTGCCCTCTCTTGTCAAGGCTGTTCATGGGGAGTTGCCTCCCCTACATGTTCCTGTGTGCCGTGTGTCAGGAGGCAGAGGCTCTTGAAGACACTGGGCATCTTTGTGGCCCCAGAGCAGAAAAGAGAGGTTGACAGGGGAGGTTAAGGTCACGGGACGGGAGATGAGGGGCAGGGGAGGGGAGGTGAGTTTAGGGGCAGGGGAGATGAGGTGAGGGGCAGGGGAGATGAGGTGAGGGGCAGGGGAGGTGAGGTGAGGGGCAGGGGAGGTGAGTGAGGGGCAGGAGAGGTGAGATGAGGGGCAGGGGAGGTGAGGTGAGGGGCAGGGGAGGTGAGGGGCAGGGTAGGTGAGGTGAGGAGCAGAGTAGGTGAGGTGGGGGCAGGAGAGGTGAGGTGAGATGAAGCGCAGGGGAGGTGAGGTGAGGGGCAGGGGAGGTGAGGTGAGGGGCAGGGGAGGTGAGGGGCAAGGGAGGTGAGGTGAGGAGCAGGGGAGGTAAGGTGAGGGGCAGGAGAGGTGAGGTGAGATGAGGGGCAGGGGAGGTAAGG
>NW_012115600.1:479639-538465 GCF_000951035.1 Colobus angolensis palliatus
GGTGAGGGACAGGGGAGGTGAGGTGAGGAGCAGGTGAGGTGAGATGAGGGGCAGGGGAGGTGAGGTGAGGGGCAGGGGAGATGAGCTGAGGGGCAGGAGAGGTGAATTGAGGGGCCTGTGCACTAGACACAGCTCCATAGGAGGCCCTGAGCCCGAGCCCCCCTCTCCTGCTCTTTGTTGCAAAAGACCAGTGTGTTTCAGAGAAGTGGAGAGGTGTTAACGTCTTGGCAGCCCCAGTGGAGACTTTCTCTTTGAGGGATCAGGGGATTGAAGAGAATTGAAAAAGGGAAAATGTTCTCAGTTTATGGCATCCTAGAATGCAGTGTCAGGTGCCACTAAATCCTCTTGCAGATGGCCCCGGTGAGAAAACTGAGGTCCAGAGCCAGGAAGGGACTTAGCCAGGGCATGGACATGCCAGAAAGATGGCCTCTCCTGTCAATGCACCGAGCTGCTGTCCCTGAATCTGTTTATGCTCACTGTTACTATTTTTAAAAACAAAGACCAAAAAAAAAAAAAAAAAATTTTTTAGATGGATGCAGGGGAGGGGATGCTCCAAATCAAATGGGCAGGAGGCCACCTTCAGCCATGCTGAGGTCTGGAGAAAGAAGCCTCAGAAAGGCCCATGCATCCCACTGGCCTCCCCACCTCCTCCCTGCCCTTCTGGCCCATGCCCCCAGGGTGAGCTCAGAATTCTTGATAGTAGACGAATGGTAAGGACAGAAAGGGGAGCCATCTCACTAGGAGGGGCTTCTGGGGGAGCTAGATGCACTGGGTTTGAATCCTTGCTTTGCCCTAAAATGACCACATGACCTTGGGCAATTACTTCACTGCAAAGTGCCTCGGTTTCCTCATCTGTAAAATGGGTATAATACAGTACCTATGTCAAAGGAACATTTAGGATATTAAATATTCATAAATTACCACATGTAAATGCTTCCAACTGTGCCTGGCGTAAACACTGCGTTTGCCAGTCGTACTATTATTATTATTATTAGGCACAGGGAAGAAAGGAAGGAAACTAACCTGTATTTAGTCCTTATGAATGGCCAAGCACTGTGCCTGCAATTTATGCAGCTCATCTTATATAATTTCAGAACTCTAGAAAGGTAGTTCTTTGTCTGAGACCATCATTGATGAACCCAGGGTCCCGTCATTGTGGGGATGCAGCCACATTCTGACCCTGGGCACACAGATGTTCACTACATGGACTCAGGACAAGTGGGGAGGTGGAAATGCAGGGAGAGGGGCCGACAGCTGAGCTGAGGGCTTCTGAGGCAGGGGTGGGCTGGGGATCCATCAGGCTGGAAGGGGTGGCTGGGGCTAGCTCAGGAATTCCGTGGGAAGAAGCTTGCACTTTCTCCCACAGGCCCTGGGGAGCCATGGGCAGGCCACAAGTAGGGAGTGACATGATAAAGGGGGTGTTCGGGAAGGGTCTGTGTGGCTGTGGTTTCAGGATGGATGGGGGCGGCGGAAGGGTCCAGAGGGGAGGCAGGAAGCTCCACTGGGCGGCTGGCCTGGGACAGTCCCCTGGGAGAGGCACAGGGAGCCTTCAGTCAGACTGACCGCCAGGACCTCATGGTCCTGGGCCCTGACCCGGCCCTGACCCTGAGTCCTGCCTGAGGTGCTGACTGGGCCCCAGTCCTTCCCTTCGCCCGTGGGCGGCTTTATCTGGGAGTCTCCGGAGGGCGTCCCATCTGGATTGAGCCGGCCTGGCCGCCTGCAGATTTATGAGGTGTGGGGGAAGTGGCGGGGGCAGCGGGCGTGTGAGGCAGCCCTGGTGGGAGAAGGGAGAGCCCACGGACCTGTGCTGACTCCATTTCCACCCCGAACTAACCCCACCCCATCTCACTGGGCCAGCCCTAGAACAAGGCGGCACCTGCTGCCTCAGTTTCTCCTCACAGACACCTTGAGGGGTGAGTAGAGAGAGGTTACATGCAAGAACCTTAGACATGAGGGGGCTGTAGACAGAACGTGCTAGAAGCTTCTGTACCCGGGTCAGAAGATGTCTATGATACGAAAGCAGGTTACTAACAGTATGCTGGGTACAATTCCATTTGCAACTTTGAAAGGAATAAATATGCATCTGTGCCTCTATAAATACATTTTATGTGCAGTAAAATGCCTAAATGGTGTTTAATTGTGACTTCTTCTGGGGAAAGAGCTTCGACTTTCACTTTATACCCATCTATATTGTTTCAATATCTTGTAAGCATATACTTTTTTCACTTACAAACTTTTTTAAAAACAGAGTAATGGTAGGAGGTGATGTTGGGTGGTGGAGGGCCTTTGTGTTTATTTATGGGTGATAGGGGGTTGCTGTCGTGGGGGCCTGAGGGTGCTCAGGGTTGGGTGGTTCTGGAATACTTGGATCATTCTTTGCTGAGAGTCCCACCCCCTGACAGACCCCAGCCTCACTGGGTAGACCCCACATGGATGAGCTCCCAGGATAAGGCAGGCACAGACAGGTTCCAGGGAGCGGGGTAGAGACAGTCAGGGAGGGTTTCCCAAAGGTGGTGGCCATTGAAAGGTAAGACAATTAGATTAGATGGGAAGGACAGCCTCGAGCATTCTAGAAGGGAAGCTAAGAGCAGACTCTGGAATCAGAGAGGTATGAATCCACATCCTTGCTCTTTTCCTTACCAGCCGTGGGACTCTGAGCAAATTTTGTCATCCCTGAACCTCAGTTTTCTCATCTGTGTAACGTTTACCCTAATGATGTTAAAAATTGACCAGGCGTGGTGCCTCATGCCTGTAATCCCAACACTTTGGGAGGCTGAGACAGATGGATCGCTTGAAGCCGGGAGTTTGTTTTTTTTAATTATTATACTTTATGTTCTAGGGTACATGTGCACAATGTGCAGGTTTGTTACATATGTATACATGTGCCATGTTGTTTTGCTGCACCCATTAACTCGTCATTTACATTAGGTATATCTCCTAATGCTATCCCTCCCCCCTCCTCCCACTCTATGACAAGCCCCAGTGTGTGACGTTCCCCTTTCTGTGTCCAAGTGTTCTCGTTGTTCAATTCCCACCTATGAGTGAGAACATGCGGTGTTTGGTTTTTTATCCTTGCAATAGTTTCCTGAGAACGATGGTTTCCAGCTGCATCCATGTCCCTACAAAGGACATGAACTCATCCTTTTTTATGGCTGCATAGTATTCCATGGTGTATATGTGCCACATTTTCTTAATCCAGTCTATCATTGATGGACATTTGGGTTGGTTCCAAGTCTTTGCTATTGTGAATAGTGCCACAATAAACATACGTGTGCATGTGTCTTTATAGCAACATGATTTGTAATCCTTTGGGTATATCCCCAGTAATGGGATGGCTGGGTCAAATGGTATTTCTAGTTCTAGATCCTTGAGGAATTGCCACGCTGTCTTTCACAATGGTTGAACTAGTTTACAGTCCCACCAACAATGTAAAAGTGTTCCTATTTCTCCACATCCTCTCTGGCATCTGTCATTTCCTGACTTTTTAGTGATCGCCATTCTAACTGGTGTGAGATGGTATCTCATTGTGGTTTTGATTTGCATTTCTCTGATGGCCAGTGATGATGAGCATTTTTTCATGTGTCTGTTGGCTGCATAAATGTCTTCTTTTGAGAAGTGTCTGTTCATATCCTTCGCCCACTTTTTGATGGGGTTGTTTGTTTGTTTCTTGTGAATTTGTTTGAGTTCTTTGTAGATTCTGGATATTAGCCCTTTGTCAGATGAGTAGATTGCAAAATTTGTCTCCCATTCTGTAGGTTGCCTGTTCACTCTGATGGTAGTTTCTTTTGCTGTGCCGAAGCTCTTTCGTTTAATTAGATCCCATTTGTCAATTTTGGTAGCCAGGAGTTTAAGACCAGTGTGGGCAACATGGCAAGACCCTGTCTCTACAAAAAATAAAAATAAATTAGCCAGGCATGTTGGTGCACACCTGTAGTCCCAGCTACTTGGGAGCTGAAGTGGGAGGATCGCTTATGCCCGGGGGGTTGAAGCTGCAGCAAACCATGATTGTGCCGCTGCACTCCAGTCTGGATGACATGGTGAGACCCTTTCCCCCCCCAAAAAAAATCAGACCATGCTCACTATGTGTAAGCTATGTTTTTAGGTGTAGGGATCCCAAAAGCTGGGGGATAGCCCCTGATAATTTGAAAGTGCCCTGCCAGATGTCCAGGACCCCAGCCTGAAAAGGCATAGGGTCAGGAAGGGTCATGTAGAGGGAGAGGGTCCCTCCTAGGAGAGAACAGCTTCTCCTAGGAGAGGGCTTCCTAGGCAGTTGGATGATACTAGCAGCATGTCGTAAGGGCACCAGGCAGTGCTTAGGTCAAGGTCCATCCTGGTCTTGGTATCCAGTGGCAGCTGGCATTCATTTGCATAAGCACTGCCACTCTGGGGCTCCCAGGACAGCCTCAAAGCAGAAACACCATGCTGCCCTTGTGCCACACCTGAGCTGTGATCCAAAGCCAGGGCGGGATTCTGGCTGCCTTCCAGAGACTGAGACTCAAGTCCCAGTGCCACCTCTCATTAATGGTCTTTCCCTGCATGATCAGGTCACATTTCTAAGCCTCAGTTTCCCTCTCTGTGAGATAGTGATATAAGGGGTCAAGCTGGACCTCTTTCTGAGGGCCACTCAAGATTTTATAGTCTGTGAGGTTGGAGCTAGTTGTCAGAACCAGTTCATATCCTCATCTCCCAGTACAGAGCCTGGTACCTATTGGGAGCCCAGCCAGGTCCTGGTGGATGGACAATGGATGGATGGATGGATGGATTGATGGATGGATGGATGGATGGAGCATGGAACGTGGATGGATAAATGGATAGATTTGTGGATGGATGATGGGTGATGGGTGGGTGGGTGGATGAATGGATGGATGGATGATGGGTGAATGGATAGATGGATGGGTAGACGAATGATGGATGGATGATGGCTGGCTGGCTGGCTGGATGGATGGATGGATGGATGGATGGATGGATGGATGGATGGGTAGGTGGGTAGATGAACGATGGATGGATGGATGATGGGTGATGGGTGGGTGGATGGATGGTTATCTAGTTAACTCATGAACACACCAGAAAATGACAGAATTGGATAATGAATGCTCCCTCCTCAGGCCTTTGCACTTGGTCCTTCCTCTCGGAACATTATTCCCAGCTATTTTCCTGGCTAGCTTCGTCACCGGCCATGAAGCATCCTGAAAGGAAACTTAATCACCATGGGCTTTGAGCAAAACCCTTGGCCTCACCGAACCCTAGTTATCTCATCTGTAAAATGGGGACACGGAGGCTTGCCTGTTTCCTTTATACTGCTCGGGTGCTCCCTGTGTACTTCTCAATTGCAGTATCTGTTACCCTTTATTGCACTTAATGGTGGTCCGTTTGCCCCAGGCCATTCCTGCCACCCGGCCCCCATTATCTGCCTTGCCCCAAGGGATGGTGGGATCTCATTCCTCTTGGAGTCAGCTGAGCTAAGCACAACCCTGCAGCATGCCCTCAAGGAGGCTCTGATGAGTGTCTGAGTGTCTGAGTATCCCTGACAGTGATGGGAAGGGGCCTTGCAAACTGTTTAGCACTATGCTGTTGCCTTTCAGGAAGCTCAGCTGTGCCTCGGTCTATACCAACACCTCTGCCCAGTCACCTCCCTCACCAGGTGGCTCCGAGTCTTTGGGCAGAGAATTCAAAGCCCTTTCTACCACCCCACCCCCAGCCACTTGAGTTCTGTGACACACTTTAGAGGAGGTGTCATCCTCACAAGGGGGACAATTAGCAGCTCACCTTCCTTGATATGTAGCACCCTCTGGAGGGATTCTCTCACCACAGCCACACCCACTGCTTCAAAGCCAAATTTTGGGCCTGACTAACAGCAGGCCTGTGTGTGTGTCAGGGGAGGGGTGGAGAGGCTCAAGAACCTGCCCCAGATCCCACCCATGCAACATTCTCACTGCCTGTCAACCTGAGGCTTGTGCACGCTATGGGTTCAAGAGGCCCCTGCATCCTCTGATTTGCTATGGATGCCAAACCTCTGAGGCACGGCAGATGGATAACACAAGTCACCCATTTTACAGCTGAGAAAACTTAGACTTAAAGAAGTTCATGCTTGACTTATTCAGACAGAGCATAACCTGACTCAGTCTTGCCCTCCAAGACCCCACAGTTGGGTGGAGGTGGAGCCCTCAGAAATAATTATCTCCCAGCGTAGAGGATGGGGTGGAGGCTCACAGAAAGTGGGGCTGAGGGAACCCAAAAATGACCTTATAGCCAGGTCCTGAAAGCTGAGCAGAATTTTGGCAAACAGGGTGGGCTGGGGAAGACTGTGGGCTCAGGTCAATTCCACGCATGGTAGTGGGGGCCTGGGTTTTTTAAGACAGGGACAACTCTGTCCCCTGTCTGCAGAGGCAGTCTTGATGACATCTATTTTGGTTTTGCTTCTAAAAGCACCTCCTGCCCCACCTGTGCGCTCTTCCCCAGCTTCAGATGCTCTTGCTTCTGTTCTCAAGGAGCAGCTCTCCAGCCTTCCCAAAGCTGAGCTCCTCAGAGTCTCGGGTGGGTATAAGATCTTGTTTGGCCTTTTTCTCTCATCCTCCCCACAAGCCTGCAAAGGAAGGTCCCATGATTCCAGATAAGGAAACTGCAGCTCAGAGAGGTGAATGCATGCGACCAAGGCCACACAGCCCAGCTGAAGGTTGACCCAGGTGATGCCAGCTGTCTCCAGAGCCAGTGGTCTTGCCAAGTGCACGTCTGTAGGCTTCCTGGGCTAGCAGCATCAGCATCACCTGGGACGCTTGTGGAAAATACAGATTCCCAGCCACCAATTGCGAGCCTGTCCCCGTGATTCTCTTCTGGTCTCATGGGCATCAGGGAATGCCAGGACTGATGTTTTTAAAACTTGCCCAAGTCTGTTGTGATGCACAGCCAGCCGCTACCCTGTGCCACCACCAAATGGTGTTCAAAGTGTGACAGATTATGAGAAGCAAAAAAACAAAGAGTAGCACGAACACACCAAAATGTTGGCAGTGGTCGTGGAGAGGGGGAGGGATAGTGGGGGGAGATAATTATTATTTTGTACTTTATACTTCCATCTGACTTTTCTGTGTTTTCCAAATTGTCTCTAATGAGCATGTATTGCTTTTATAATGAAAAAATAAATAACAGAGCATCTGGCTGGAAACCATTTGGAGAGGGGTGAGAATGAGCATTGGAGCCATGTCCACACAGACCCAGGTCAGCCACCCGCTCTTGCGCAGGGCACTTGACACTGAGCACTGAGCCTCCATTCCCTCCTCTATAAAATGGGGATAGGAAAGTCTCAAAGTACAGCTAGGAGATAATTCCCTAGAGCTAACAATTTTCCTTCTTCCTTCCCTCTCCTGGGCCTCTCTCTCCCTGACAACCCTTCCCTGGACGCCCTTCCCTGCCAATGCCCAGTTGAAGCAGTTGAAGCCTCCTCCCCAGCTCACCCAGACCCTCATGGAGTGTGCAGTCTGCCAGGGGCTTTCAGGGCTGCCTCAGCAAAGCCCATGTTGCAGATGGGGAAACCAAGGCCCCGGGCAGCCGAGGGACTTGGTTGTCAGCTCTGGCTCCCCAGCAGAGGGAGGGGGGCGTACACGTGTCTGCTGCGCATCTCTGCCTGTCGTTGCCTTGCTCAGTGTGTATGAGGGGGCAGCAAGTCACCATCTGTGTTTTCCAATAAAAGAAAATGAAAATTGAAGCACATTAAAAATAGCTCAATTGGGATTCCGAGCGGAGCTCTGAGGCCTGCTGTGGCAGACGCCCAGCCTGCCTCCCCCTCCTCCCAGCCTGGCACCGACATCACCCGGAGTCATCTGAGGCGAACGTCTCCTGGTGGCGTATGGGAAGGGGCCAGGGTACAAGCAGTGTCCCTGATGGCACCAGGGGCCACTGGGGACCCCTGATTCCAGTTTCCCAGCTCCCAGCAGCTGGTATCCCACCAGAGACAGGAGAAAATGGAATCGGGGCCATATGCTGGGCAGACTTCAGACACCCTCCACTCCTCCCAGGGCCGCAGGACCCTCAGCTGGAACCTCTACCCCCCAAGAATGGCTCAGGGACACCCTGTGGCAGAAAGGAAGGCAGCCTCTTCTGGGGGCCTGGAAACCAGGTTCCCAGGCCACCTTTTCACTGAACCCCTTTGCTTTGAGCAAGCCAGGAACTCCTGTGGGTCTACTTCCTCCTCTGTCCAATGAGGGTCTTGGTAGGGGCCAAGGGGTGGTATGTGAGTGGGCTTCTGAGGCTCCTGTCTCCAGCAAGGCTCCTTCCTGGCTTCGTGACCTGGGGAAGCCCCTTCCCCTCACTGAATCCCAGTGACCTAGTTGGAATGAGGATGAGTTAGGAGTTTCCTATAGGGGATGTGTCAGAGGACAAAAGGAGATATCAGTAAGCACTTAGCTTGGTGCCTGGCATGGACAGGGACTTGACCAGTGGGCACTATTGTAATCCTTCTCATTATCATGATTTTCTGTGAAATGGGAGCGTGGTAGCCCCACAGCGTAGAAAGCCTGGGTGAGCCCTGCGCTGGCTGCAGTGGCTCATCACGAGGAAGGCTGGCATTCACCCAGGAGTGCTGGTGCCCAGTGATTCCCAGCATCTCTTCCTCCCCCGTGGGTCCCGCTCTCTGCAGCAGCATCCGGTGCCTATGGCCAGCCACCGTGCAGACCCTCAGTGAGGCAGACAAGGGGGCACGATTCCTACCTCCAGGCCTAGAGAGTGCTGGGCAGAGAGCAGCCCGGGACCCACACAGCTAGGCCCACGCAGGGGTTACTGGGAGTGGACAGGGCATCCATGGAGGACCTGAGCTGCCTGAGTCTGGGCCTGTGCAAGCAGAACCCGGGCTACATCCTGCGGGATGGCCTTGGGCAGGTTGCTTCGCTTCTCTGGGCCTCAATTTCTTCGTCTATAAAATGGGGTTGATAATACTTCCTGCCTCATAGGGCTTTGGGAAGACGAGTCCTGGGCAGGGTTTGGCAGGTGGGAAACACTACATCCATGGCACCCCTGAGAGCACCAGCGCACCCCCACCTGCAATCCCATCCCTCCAGGACGGAAACTGTTGCTGGGCCCACCAGGGACCAATCACACAGGACCAGCACCTGCCCCGCCTCAGCTCCAAGCCTCTCCTGGACAGGCACACAGTGGAGGTAGGGTGGCTGCCCTCAACCATAGATGTCAACTAAAGTGGCCAGACCCCCCCCCCCACCACTTCAAATGCCCTTCAGCAGAGGGTCTGGGTGGTTTCTTAACGGCGAGGAGTGAGTGTGTGGGGTTCATGGATCCCGCCACACGGGGTGTGGGAGATGACCACTTTCTCGACTGAGGATGGTCTGTTAGTTTCTTGTTGCTGCTATGACAAATTACCAAAGTCTTCATGCTTTAAAACAAGATGCATTTATGGTTTTACAGCCCTGAAGGTTAGACGTGTGAAAAGGGTTTCACTGGGCTGAAATGGCCAGCGGGGGGTGGAGGGCACACTACCTCCAGAAGCTCAGGAGGAGGATCCTTGCCCTTTCTAGAGAGTTCTAGAGGCTGCCTGCATCCCAGAGCTTGTGGCTTCTTCATCCCCAAAGTGTGTCACTCCCACCTGGCTTCTGACATCACATCTCCTCTCTAATGCCAACCCTCCCACCCCTCATACGAGGACACTCATGATTACATTAGACCGACTTGGGTAATCCAGGATAATCCCCCCATCTCATGATTCCTAATCTCATCTCATTTGCAAAGTCCCTGTTGCTACATAAGGCAACATTCCCAGATTCTGAGGATTAGGAACGTGGGCATCTCCTCGGGGACATTATTCTGTCTCCCATAAAAGAGAAAGCAAGTCTGCTCAGCCTTGCCCAGAGGGTGCTGGCTGATGTTGATAATAACAATATCATAACATCCGCTTATTGAGTGATTGCTTTGTGTTATAATTTGAGTGATAATGACCACGGTCAACATTTTACTGAGCACTTACTATAGCCAGGCTCTGGGCTAAGAACTTAACATGCATGATCTTGTCACAGCCACCTGCGAGGCGGGTACCAATCTTGCTCCTATCCCACAGCTCAGAAGGGGAAGCTCGAGACTTACCCTGGGGTAGTGGGTTAGAAAATGGGGTTCAAATGTAAATGACTCTGCCGGGCTTAGTGGCTCACTCCTGTAATCCCAGCACTTTGGGAGGCCGAGCCGGGCAGATCATTTGAGGCCAGGAGTTTGAAATCAGCCTGGCCAACATGGTGAAACCCCATCTCGACTAAAAATACAAAAATTACACAGGTGTGGTGGCACACACCTATAATCCCAGCTGTTCGGGAGGCTGAGGCAGGAGAATCTCTTGAACCAGGGAGGGAGGCGGAGGTTGCAGTAAGCCGAGATTGCACCACTGCACTCTAGCCTGGGCGACTCTCAAAAAAAAAAAAAAAAAAAAAAATCTAAATGACTGCTGAGGCCACTGCCTCAGACCCTGGGATGTGCCGCTGGCATTTGGACCTAACACCTGGGTTCCACTGCCAGGTTCCCGCTCCCCTGCCCCTCGCTCCAGTAGCAGATACAAGAACTGCTTGATGGGGTGTCACCCTTGCCAGTTTGGGTTCCTCCAAGCAGAGGCTGCGGTTGGGGTAGATGCACAGGAGGCGCTCAGAGAGGGTGTTAAAACGGGAGGAGGGCGGAGCCTGGGAGGATAGGCAGGGGTGCTGAGGGCTGCTTGTGGGAGAGCGGAGTGGGTGTCTGTCTGAGTCTAATTCTGTATCTGGGTGAGGGTGAGGAGCCGGACATTCTGGGAACCAATTCTGGACACACCAACACCACTGAGTGTTTCACAGGGAGCCTTGGCCCAGAACCTCTGAGGCTGTCTGTAACATAGGATCCCCACTGCACTCTGCTCCTTGCAAAGCCTTTAGGAAGCACCAGTGTGTTGAAAACCCTGAGTCTAGCCGGGTGCAGTGGTTGACGCCTGTAATCCCAACACTTTAGGGGACCGAGACGGAAGGATCACTTGAGGTCGCGAGTTCGAGACCAGCCTGGCCAACATGGCAAAACCCCATCTGTACTAAAACTACAAAAATTAGCCAGGCGTGGTGGCGGGCACCTGTGATCCCAGCTACTCGGGAGGCTGAGGTAGGGAATTGCTGAACCCTGGAGGAGGTTGCAGGGAGCCGAGATGGCGCCACTGCACTCCAGCCTGGGTGACAGAGAGAGATCCTGTCTCAAAAAAAAAAAAAAAAAAAAAAAAAGGAAACCCTGAGTCCATCCCTTGAGCACTGGCGTTCTCCTTTGCTGGAGCCCTGGGGCCCTTCACCAGTTCTGTCTTTCCACCTCTCCACGGGCTTTCCGTCACTCTGCGTCTTAGGCCCCACGCATTGCTACCTCACCATGAGATCTTGGACCAACCCCCAGGCTGCTTCAGTCTTTCCATGTCTGCATTGGGTGCTGCCTTCATGCTGCATGGCAGCAATCCCTAAGGCCTCAGCTCATGATATGACCCCTTCACAACCTTTGCGGGACTAACAAGGAACCTCCCCACCCTGGGAACCCACCGCTGGCCTGGTCTGCTCCCTGGGGCGGGGGCAGAGGGGACAGAGGCCAGATACAGGAAGAGGGCCTCCCGCAGGAGTGCGTGTCTTCCCTGCTCCTTCAGTTGGAGGCTCAGGGAAGATTCCTCAGACATTCCCTGTTCGCAGCATCCTCCTCCATCAGGGTCTTCCCGCCTCCCTGGAGAGCTCAGCTGTAGCCAGTGGGAAATGGGACAGATAATTGCAACTTTAAATAAGGCCAAGTGTACGCTCCCTCCCAGGCCCAGCACAGGGGACTCTCAGCTTTGAAGGGAGGCAGCCGGGAGGAAGCCTCAAATGGCACTCAGAGTCCCAGCACTACCACTGCCTCCCTGGTGACCCCAGGCAAGTCACAGCCCCTCTCTGAGCCTCAGTTTCCTCATCTTTCAAATGGGGACCACATGGCATCATCTATGGAAAGTCGCTAGCACAGTGCCTGGTACACTGAGCACCTAGTAGGTACTCAATAGCTGGAAATAAGGATTATGATTATTATCCCTGTTCAGACTCAGCTGTCCTACTCATCCCACCCCACTCCAGAGGTTTCTTTGGGAGCTGTTCTCAGTCAAGTCAACCTCTAGGTGAATGAGGGGCGACGGTGATTGTGGTACTAGCCTCCTCTGAGCTAGGCTGGCTGTGCCAGGCCTTGTGCAAAGAGTGTTGTGTCCATACCTATGAGTAGGTGCTGCTGTTTACTATTCCCATTTCCCAGATGAGGTCACTGAGGCCGCATCCTGTGGTGGGTGGGGGGAAGAGAGGGCTAGCAGGGAAGGGGTTGGGAGACCATCAGCCTGAGGGGACCACCCACCACCCACCCCATCAGAGAAGTATCCTGTCCCAGTGGGATTCGAGCCAGCGTGGTGAGATGCTTGAGGTTCCGGGTCCAATTTGCCCTTTATAGGAAAACATTTCTGAGCCTGCTCCCAGCATCAGTAGGTCTGACTGGCCTGCCCCAGGCTGCCGCCACCACCACCAATACAGAATTCCTGGTGAGAAGGAACCCCAGTGTGGGGCTGGGTTGCTGATGGGCTGACCGGGCAGGGCACTGGGCCCAGCTGTGGTCCGTGGTCCTGTGGCTTCCGGCTCTCATGTGGACCAGCGGAGTGGCACAGCCAGCAGCTTGGGAGGCTTCTGTTTGGCTCAGAGACAAGGCCGGGTCTGCCATGTTTGTGGGCTTAGCACAAGGCCATCTGACAGAGCCTCTCCTTGTGTCTCAGGGGAAGCTGTCTCCAGGTCACGCTGGGCACCAACGGCCTTCATCCTCCACTTAGCAGCCCAGCTTGCAGGGCCCCGGGCCCAGTCCAAAACCAGACTAGGAAAGGGCATCAGACACACTCTGGAGGGCGAATTGGAGCCCAGAGAAGGGGCGTCTAACTCAAGCTGGGGAACTGGAGGTGGTCTGATTCCATGCTGCCACCTGAGGCCTGGAAGCCCACCCTTCCCGACCCCACTGCCTGCATCAGCTCTCACCTGAGACTTTCAACTCCCAAAAGGCTCCTTGGGGTCAGGAAAGGAGTTTGGGTCACACAGCCCAGAAATCAAAGCCTGCCTCCCTCACCAACTTGCAGCCAACTTGCAGGGATCTTGCCTGCTTACTTGTTCTCCCTGCCCCTTGGTTTACTTATCTGCTAAATGGGGGCAATGATCCATCCCTTGAAGGGTTTTGGAAAGCTTAGAGGAGCTCAGCTGCTATGCTGGATGTCCATTGCATGGGATAGTGCCTGGCAGGTAGTAGGTGCTCAGTAAACAGTAGCTATGATGATAGAGATCCTAGTGGTGGAAGCCATATTCCTTCACCTCCTGGCCCATGTCCTCCTTCCCACCACTGGCTCAGGGTGCCCCTCATCCCCCTGTGTCTTCTGCACCCCAAAAGCTCTCTTAATTTCGAGCCCTGCTCCACGTCAAGGGCCCCACCAGCCCATGCCAGAAGCTGGCTCTTTGGCTGGCCTTGCCTCTCAGGGTGTCAGTGGGAAATGGTGGGAAAGAAATGGTCACTAATGCTGAAGACACGGAGGCTCTGGTGAAGATGGTGATGGGGAATTGCTGAGCAGCTCTCCTGAGAAACATCGACATGCGAGAAAATGCCCCAGCAGAGCCGTGACTGCTTAACTGCCTGAGGTGCGAGGTGCGGTTGGCAAGAGAGCCCAGGGAGTCATGCTGAGCAGAGATGGCACCCTGGGGTGTTCTGTCACTGCACCCACACTCCCGAGGGCTGCGGAGGTGGTCCTGGAGCCAGGCGTTAATGTGGGAGGGATGCAGGCATTCTGGAAACGTCTCCGAGGCAGCAGCCTCTCTCAGAAAGAGGGAGGGCTTTCGAGCCATCAGACCTAAAGTGGAATCTCTTCTCTGCTCCCGACCAGCTGTGTGGCCTGGAGAAGCCCTCTGTACCTCTCTGATCCTACAATTTCCTCATCTATAACGTGGATCCATTACACAAGAGAACACAGCAACAGCTGTCAGACCACTTCTTCTATGGTCCCCTGCTATCTTAGGGATAAAGTCTTAGTCCTTCAACCTGGCATTCAAGACTCTTTGTGAGGCCAGGTACAGTGGCTCACACCTGTAATCCCAGCACTTTGGGAGGCTGAAGTGGGAGGATCACATGAGACCAAGAGTTCAAGACCAGCATGGGCAACATAGCTAGATCCCAGTCTCTACTAAATAAATAAATAAGAAATAAATAAGCAAGCAAGCAAACAAGCCAGCAGGGTATTGTGATCGCGCATGTAGTCCCAGCTACTCAGGAGGCCAAGGTGGGAGGATCACTTGAGCCCTGGAGGTTGAGGCTGCAGTGAGTCATGCTGCCACTGCACTCTGGCCTGGGTAACAGAGAGAGACCCTGTCTCCATTAAAAAATAATAATAATAATAAGACTGTGGTGTCTGGAGTTCTCTTTCTCCTAGGCCTTCCTTCTCCCTCCTGCAGGTTCTTAAAGGGGCCCTGATCATTGTCTCCTCCTGGCCTTTGTACAAGCTGTTCTCTCTGCCCGAGACACCCTTTCCCCTTCTCCTGGTGCTTTCTCTTTCCCTCCTTCCTTTTGCCTTGCTGTCTTCTACTGAATTTGGGGTTCAAGCCAGTTGCCACTCACTTGGGAAGTCTCTTCTAACCTCCAGGCAGGGTTAGGACTCCTCCTTTGCTGTGGGATCCCCCTTATAGACTGGGACCCCTTATGTCTGGGATCTCCCTTACAGACTGTAGGAGAGGGGACTGTGGCAGGGGTGGGGCTGAACCTGGTTTAAGTTACCATTCACTGGCCCCTCTTGGGGTGGGATGGGCCCCAGCCATGTGCATGTCCGTAATGTGATGTGGACAACAGATTCACAGGCCACATGGGGCCCTGGTGAAGCAGGCTGTCTGAAGGCAAAGGGGAGCCAAATTCCAAGGCCACAGAACAGAGCCCAGGATGCCAGACTCAGCAAGGGCCCAATCCGCAGGTAGAATGTGGAGCTTGGAAAGTACTTGGGAACTAGTGGCAGGAGCCATACAGGGTTTGCTTCAAATCAGTAAATTTCTCTAAGTCAGTGATAGTATCTATTTTTGATTCTCCAATACTACTTCTTTTTCTTTTTTGAGACAAGAGTCTCACTCACTCTGTCACCCAGGCTGGAGTGCAGTGGCGAGATCTCAGCTCACTGCAACCTCTGCCTCCTGGGTTCAAGTTGATTCTCGTGCCTCCGTCTCCCAAGTAGCTGGGATTACAGGCATGCACCACCACACCCAGCTAATTTTTGTATTTTTAGTAGAGACAGGGTTTTGCCGTGTGACCCAGGGTGGTCTGGAACTCCTGAGCTACAGCGATTCACCCGCCTCGGCCTCCCAAAGTGCTGGGATTACAGGCGTGAGCCACCACATACAGCCTGATTCTCTAGTACTCAGCATGGGCTTGGCACATGGTAGCTGTTCAACAAATGCAGGCTGGCTGGATGGGAGGAGTGGGTAGCAGATGTATAGATGTGTAAATAAATGATGTGAATGGATGGACAGGTAAATGAATGGTCGAGTGGATAGATGAATGGAAAGAGGAGAGATAGGGAGGGAGATTGCTTCAGAGGAAGGGAGGAAACCTAAGTGGGATGCTGGGCATAGGGGTGAGTGGATGAATTGGTGGTGTAAGGATAGACAGATGAATGCAGTAAATGAGAGAATGAGTAGATGAATAAATAGATGGGTGAGTGGAAGACAAGATGGCAGAATGACTTCATAAATAGCTGCTTGGATTGGGTAATTAGATGGATGGATGGATAGGTGAGCGTGTGGGTGGGTGGACTGCTGAATCAGTGAATGGGTGGCTACATGGGCGGGCAGATGGATCAGCGTATAGATGTGTGCGGGTGGGTAAATAGGTAGGTGGGTGAGTGAGCAGATGTCAAGATGGTTTATGGATGATTGCAAGGGTTGGATGGTTGGAAAGATAGATGGATGAGTGGGCTTATGGGTCAATGGGTGAATGAATAAACAGTAAATTTCATGTAGCTCAATGCCTGACACCCTGCCCAGAAGCAGAGGGGTGGTCTGGGTTCTGGGATTTGAGTTAATTGTCCTTCACTAGGGGAAACCAGTGCCAATTAGGCAAATCCATCAAGTCCCAGCAGGTTCTGCAGCAGGCTTGCTAATTGACTCCAACCCGACAGACCCCATCTTGGACTTACAGTGGCCTGTGTCTTATTGATTTGTAATTTACACTCCATTCACATGCAGAAGGATTTGAGGTGACTTGTAAGATTAAACCTGCATGCAACAGGACAGTTAGAAGTAAAGTGAGACAGCTAAGAGGCCACACAGCAGAGTGATTAAAAGAGTACCTGGTTCTGCTCCTTGATCTGCCGTGTACTCGCTGTGTGATGTTGGGCAGGTTACTTAACCTCTCTGAAGGTTATTTTCCCCCATCTGCAGGAAGGAAGGGATGAAGGGAGGTTGGTTCAGTAGGAAGATGAATAGATACATATGCGAGATGCTAGTGGATGAACAGGTGGTAGAATACTAGGTGAGTGGAGTGGGACAGATGGATGGGGTGACAGGGTGGGTGGGTGGATGAATAGATGGGTGGGTGGGTAAATGGGGACAATAATCATTATCACGTGGGGCATTGTGAGCATCAAAACAGATAATATGTGTGACAGCTCAGCACACTAAGTACTTTGATTATCTACTATATGGAGTCATCTTGATACCAGTGACCGCGTTTCCTGGAGGAAAAACTCAGACACCCAGACTGATGATGTCGGCAAGAAAGAGCATTTAAGGTCTGGGTGGGCCTGGGTGGGCCTGGGTGATCAGGAGTAAGGTGGTTCTAGAGGCTGGTGGCTTCCACAGTAAACCAGACCCGGTCCTGCCTACAAGGCACTTACAGTCTAGTTGAGGAGCAGATGAGTAAAAGAAAGTTGCAGGACACGGTGACAAGTGCAATGATGGGAGACACACACAGGACTCCGGGAGCCCCAGTGCCAGGGTCATCAGGGAAGGCTTCTCAGAGGAGAAGACATTTGAGATGGGTCTTAATGAACTTGTCTGAGTGTCCTAGGCAGGCCAGGAGGACGAGGGACATGGCAGGGAGAAGGAACAGCACCTTGAGTGCCAACTGTGGAGTGAGACTGTGTCCAGTGGGCAGAGGGGAGATGCACACAATTTAGAACCACTCAGAAGGGATGCAGCTATAAGCAACTGGGGTGCCCAGGCCCCCTGCCTCCATTAGCCAGCCTGAGCGTATCTCAGCTCTGCCGTGTGTTGCAAGTGACTGCCTCTCTGAGCTTTCCTCCCCTCTTCTGTAAAATGGCCCTGACGGTTGGTCCTCCCTCAGTGTGTCCCATTAGGATCTCAGGAGATGAGTATTAACGTGGTAGGCATTGTTCCGTGCACACGGTAGCTGCCCAGTAATGCCAGCTGCCGTGATGATACTTCTTTACCTACTGAATAGATGTGAAAACCGTGTGGGTTCATTTAAGTAAAAAGGCTTTACAAATTAAAAAATCACTCGGCAAATGCTGGCTGTGAGATGCAGCCTGGTGTGTCGGGAAGGCTTGAGGGCGATTGGCCTGGGTTCAGTTTCTGATTCACTATGTGGCCTTGGTCAAGTCACCTAAAATGGGACCAGTCGCAGGCATCCCTCAGGGTTGTCGTGGGAACTAAAGGAGCGCTTAATGTGTCCAGGGCTGTTCCCGTCCCTGCCTCCCTTCTTTCCCTTCCCCAGCAAGCCCTGGTGTTCATTTACCACCCACCCCACCCCCAGCAACCCCGTCCCAGACCCCCATCCATCATCCTGTCCTTTGCCGAGGTTAAGTGGGTCCCCAAGCAGCGAATCCAAACTCTCCTGAAGCCCCGGCTGCACAATGTGGCCCGCTGTTAGTGAGCAGCCGGGCTGGCCCAGAGGATTGGGTTTCAGCCGGGGCGGCCGGCGCTGGCGGATGCCCAGGCCAGCGGCAGGCAGGCAGGGGACAGAGCAGAGGAGCTGGCGTCACAGGGATTCCTCCGCCTGGGCCTGAGAAAACAAGAGCAGGCTCCAAGCAGGCAACCGAGGCAGAGAAGGGCCTCTGAGCAGTGGGAGGACAAGAAGGGGTGTGTGCTACGAGAGTCCTCGGGCAGAAGGATTTTACATTAGCCAGGTTCTCTTTCCTCGAGACTGAGGGCTGAGCAGGGGGCCGAGGTAGAAAAACAACGTGCTGCTTGTTGGTAGATTTCACTTCAGAAAATCTGCATTCTTCTAGGAGCTAGTCCGGGGCTTCTCTGGTGTCTCCACCTCTTGCCTTGCTTTGGGCCAGTGAACCCAAGGCCATCTTGGGCTCCCATTCTCATGATGTTTATAGAGGAGAGGGCTCAGGAAACTTAATCAGGCTGTCTTGGGTTCAAATCTCAGCTTTGCTTCTTTCTGGCTGTAGGACTTGGGGCAGATCTCTGAGCCTCTGCAGGCTCAGTTTTCTCATCTGTACAATGGGATAAAGGTATTGGCCTTGCAGGGCGTGCAGAGGGTTTAGCTCAGGGCCTGGCAACGAGGGCACAGGTAGATGAAAGCAGTGATTCTTTCTTCCGTTTCCTGAGGCAGCATGGTCTAGTGGCTTCTGGGATCGGACCAAAGCAATCAAATTTTACACTGCCCCTTACTGGCCATGTGGCCTTTTGGAAGTCGTTGATCCCTCTGAGCCTTGGTTTCCCCATAAGTTTGCTCTAGGATGTAAATGAGACAATATCAATGAAGTGCCTGCCCCTAGGAGGCCCCCACCAATGTTAGTGACTTTCCCTGTGGCTCTGTATGGTCCAGCGTGGTCCAGCCTTTACATGCTGTAAAAACCTTTGGCTCCCAATGCCTCCTTTGATCTTTAGAACAATGCAGTGAATTATACAGAGCAAGGATTCTGTCATCGCCATTTTACAGATGAGGAAACTAAGGCTCGGAGAGGTGAAGTGACTCTTCCAAGCTTGTCGGTGTCCTTGCCTCCTCCTGGAATTTCTAACTTGGACCATGGAAAAAGAGTGCTGTGACCATGGACAGTCTGGGTCAGGCCTCCAGGCTGGCCTTACCAGGCCATGAGATCCCAGCCAGGCCTAGCTTCAGGTCTCTTCAGCCCCGCCAGCCCCAGACAGGGTGCAGCAGGAGCCGCTGGGAAGAGCCCGGGCTTGCAACTGCTGTGTGGGTCTCACGCCAGGCTGGTTTGCTGCCTGGACTGCAGGCTGCTGGTCAGTTTGTAGGTGAAGACCCGTGGGTACAGTTATCAGGTGTCTGTTCATCTTCAGCTTCAACCCTTCCCCCAGCTGGCCCCCAAATCTAGCCTAATTTCCTCCGCCAAGGCCACTCTGTGACTCCGCGGTTCTCAGGGCAGATCACATCACTACCCTCTTCAGGAATCTTCCATAGCTCCCCGCTGCTTGTGGGATAAGACCCAACTTCCTCAGCCCCACATTCGAGAGGCCCTCCACATTCTGATGCCCTGTCCTGTGCTACCATCTCCTTCCATGAAGCATTTTGCTCCCACTAGATGGGACGGATACTCCAGCGTGGCGCAGTGGCTAAGGACATGGGCTTTGGTGCGAGGCAGACCCAGCTCCACCGCTTCCTGGCCATGGAAACCTTGAACAACCTCTCCAAACTTTGATTTCTCCAACTGTAAAGGGAGATGCTAAAGTACTTACTTCACAAATAGTTAACGATGAAATGGGATAATGAGTGCTAAGCGCTTGGCCTGGAGCCCACCACTGAGAGCCAGTCATCAGTTTTATGATTGCCCAGCCTTCCCCGATGTCTTACACTTCTGGGCCTTTGATTCTGCTGGGCCCTGTATGTGGTGTGCCCTTCCCTCTCCTTCCAGCTCACACACCACCTCCTCTGAGATGCCTTTCCAAATTTCCTGCTCAACGCTACTCCCTTCTTCCTCTGGGTTTCCTGGCTCCTGGCCGGGACCAGCCGTCTCACTCCGCCTCTCCCTGCAGTAAGTTCACACGTCGGGCACTAGTCTGGGAGTTTTTGAGGGAAGGGCCTGCTGATCTGCCTCTGTGTCTCCAGTGCCTGGCTCAGGGCCTGGCACACATCGGGTGGAGGAGATGTTCATTGAATGACCATGACTTTGTTACTTAACCCAGCCAGAGCAGGAGGAGTCAGGATAGCTGCCAGGAAGAAGGAAGAAGGAGGCTTTGAGCTCAGTTTTGGAAGAGAAGTTAGCCAGGCCAACAAAGCAAGAAAGGCCAGGCGTTCCAGGCAGAAAAATCTAGAAGGGTCAAGTCGCCAGTGTTCGGGGAGGTAAAGTGCCTTCTGCAAGGAGGAGAAATTTTGGATGGCTGGATATGAGAGATGCGGAAGACTGGCTGGAAGGAAATTAGCTGGCCTGCTTGGCAGGGGCCTCGAGTAGCTTGTTGAGAGCTAGGACTTTATCCTTCAGGCAGCAGGAGCTCTGAAGGGCGATCACACGTGGACTTTAGGAACATCACCCAGCTGCTGTGTGGAGGATGGATGCGTGTACTAGAGCCAGGCCTCGTTCTTAGTGTTGAGGGTACAGTGGTAAACAAGGTGGATGCAGACCTCCCCTACATGTGGGCCCTGGGAGACAGCAGATGAACAAGACTCACCTACATGGTGGCATTTAATTCTCACAATGACCCATTTTTCAGATGTGGAAACTGAGGCCCAGAGAGAACTGGCATGCTTGCAATCACACACTAGAGAGTGCCACAGCCAAGATTCTGGCCTGGGCAGTCTATGCCCCGCTCCCCTGCTGCCCTTCTCCCGCCGCCTGCTATTCTCACACAGGCCCACGCAGAGAGAGAAGATAAACACACACAAGCCCTGATGACTTTGTTGTTTTGTGGTGGTGGTTTTTAAGGCTATGGCCATGGCATCTTAAAAATAACACAGTTGTGAAAATAGATGGATGTGGGTTCCAGTCCTAGCCCTGCCTGTGTGCACTTGTGCAGGTTGCTTCTCCTCTCTGACCTCAGTTTCCTCATCTGTGAAATGGGGTTAATACTAGTATATACTTCTGGAGGTTGAGCCTGCAATGGCATTTAGAGGGCCCTGGACAGTGCTTGGCACGCAATAGGTGCTTAATGAAAGTTCTTTCTTAATGACTTTGGAACACTCACATACTGTCATTAGTGCAGACAAGCAGCATCTGTGGTCCTAGAGAATTATAGCCCATGAGGGGATCAGACAGAGCTGACTATGAGTGGATTGGAGAATGGGGGCAACCACCCGCTCCAGCCTGAGAGCAAGGGGCCCCCCTGCAGCCACCTCCTTTCAGCCCAACGCTAACGACTTCAGTGTGTCTCCCCTTTAAGTTCAAATATTTCTGAAATGTACACTGCTCGTTCACACATAGCCAGAGGGGCCATCGGGCCTCCCCAGCCCGGCAATCAGGGCCTCCTGATTGCTTTCTTCTGTGCAGCCTCCAGGAAGGAGAGGGGGTGTGGGTACAGTAGGGATAGGGCCAAAGTCACTCCCATGGCCAGGCCCCTGTTTTCACACTGAGGAAGATGCTCTGGGCTGGTGGCCCCAGTTCCAGCTTTTGCCTGGATGCTAAGAATCTGTGAGTCTCTTTCTTCATCTATCCATTGGGATTTTTTTAAATGGGCATTGAGAGCAGCCCAGGTCTGGGAACCAGACATTTCAATAGGGTGGGAGGGCCTAAGAGCAGGTGAAACGGCACAGTGGGCAGAGTGGGAAGCAGGTGGTAACAGCAAGGCTGGCAAGGATGTGGGGAGACAGGGATGATCCAGCAGAGGGACCTCGGAGAGCTGCTGACCCTTCATGGCCCTGTCCTGTGCTACCTGGGCAGCCCCTGCTTCACCTCTCCAGGCTCAGCTGTCAGCTCCCACCGCTTCCAGCCCCATCCTTCAGCCAGCGCTTGATTCCCACAAACCCCACTGTGGCCCAGCTCACCTCCTGGCCTTTGCCCTGCTTCCCCTCTGCCTAGCGTGCCCTTCCCACTCCACATCAGTCACTCCCCACTCACCCAGTCTTTAAGCCTCCATGCAGGTGTCACGTTCTCCTGGAAGCCATCCCTAAATTTGGCATTTTCTTCCCCTCCTTCCATATTCATTTCCTATAACCTGCAATACACCACGCACATCCTCACTGTGGTCTCAGCCACATAGTGTGGTGATTAATTATCTGTGTACAGTGACAACAGCTTCCCCTGCATGAGAGATTGTCACCGTCACAGTGGGGATAGAGATAGAAACATTTCCAGAGCTTCAGAGGCAGCTCAAGGGAGCCCAGCAGCTCCCAAAGTATGGGAAGTGAAATGATGTTCGGTACTTTGCAGACAAACATTTTTAATTGTAGTAGTCTATGTTTATTTTCCTTCCTGTTATAGCAAGAGATATTGGTTTTCCATTTATAATCATGATTACATTTTTTTCCTCTTTAAGATACATTTAAGAAAGAAAAGGAGTCAAGTGGAAGAAAAAATAGTAACTAAATAATTGTACAGGTTGTAGGTGGAAATGGCTAAAGTCATTAACGTTGTCTATATTAAAGGCTCAAGCCTGGGCAACCCTACTGGAACAGAACGCTGGCATATGCTCAAGCCTTGCAGATGGGGAGAGGAGGCCTGTGTGCCAAGCCCTTTGCTAGGTCTTAGGGATCCCAGGACCGGGACCCAGCACCCACCTCTCAGGGGACCACAGAGCTTTGGGAGATGATAGCAAATAGGGATACTTACCACCCAGAATATCTTCAAGTGCCAGGATATCTTGACGCACCCTTGGCTGCAAAGTGTTGGGGCAGAATGGATTTAAGAGGACTTGCTAGAGGAGGTGACCTGAGCTGAGACTTCACAGATGAACAGTAGGGCAGGCAAAGAAGATGTAAAGGTGAGAAGGTCAGAAGGAACAGTATGTGTGAGGTCCAAGGGTGAGAAAACACCACATTGTCTGTGCAGAGTGAGACGGCCAGTCTCTTCACCTACTCATAGCTAACGGGAAGGTAGCTTGTGGGTGGAATAGATGTGTGATCTTGGGCACGTTCCCGAGGCTTTGGAAGCCTCAGCTTTCTCATCTGTGAAATGGGTCATCTGTGAAATGGGACAGTATCAAGTACCTCTTGGCATTATTGTGAGAATGTTGGTGAGAGATTCTGGCTCCTAATAGGACCTCAGCAGACATGAGTTCTCTCCCTTTGTAGGTTTTTGGGATTGGAGGGGAGACATCTGGTGTGTTACAGGGTGGAAAAAGGACATGACGGTGGTGGAAACAGAGCTTGGTTTCCTGAACCCACTAAGTTCTTGAGGCAATAAGTATTAACTCCAGATTCCCCAGAGAACAGAGTTTGACTTTTGTGCTTGGTTTGAGAGGAACAAAGAGAAAACTCAGGGCGCACCAGGGAAAGCAGCATCAGATGGACTGGGACAGGCTCCATGGAGGCTTTGGCCGTGGAGCAAGAGACTGATGCTTGTCAGATGTTGGCAGGCGTATCTGGGAGGTGGGGGAAGGCAGGCAGACTAAGCTAGAGCCTCTTGGGACTGCCTTCACTTTCAGGGGCCACCTAATAAGCCCAAAGGAGGAAGCAGTGTGTGCAGGCACTGGGTGTGCCAAAAAGCATTGCACACCATCTAAAGACAGCAGCTGTTACTAAGTGAGGATCTACTTTGTGCTGGGATCCAAGCTGCTATACTTCCAGACTTGGAAGGTATTTTGGCCATTTTCCAGGTGAGGAAACTGAGACTTAACAAGAGGTAGAACAAGTAAAGGTCCATTTGTTTTTTGTTTGTTTTTTTTTTGTTTTGTTTTGTTTTTTGAGACAGAGTCTTGCTCTGTCGCCCAGGCGGGCATGCAATGGTGCAATCTCAGTTCACTGCAACCTCTGCCTCCCAGGTTCAAGCAATTTTTGTGCTTTAGCCTCCCAGGTAGCTGGGATTACAGGCATGCGTCACCATGCCTGACTAATTTTTGCATTTTTAGTAGAGACGGGGTTTGACCATGTTGGCCAGGCTGGTCTCAAACTCCTGACCTCAAGTGATCTGCCCACCTCAAAAGGTTCATTTGTAATAGTCTGTGTTTATTTTCCTTCCTTTTATGGCAAGTGATATTGGTTGCCAAGCAAGGAAGGGACAGGACTGGTGTTAGAATCCAGATCTCTGTGACCTCCAGAGCCCAGGTCTGTCTGCTCTGCTCATTTGCCTTTTGTGCAGAGGTAGAGGGAGGTGTTAAAATTGAAAAGCAAAAGACCAGGTTGGGGAGAGAGCATGCTTGTGCTGCCTCCTGCCACAACCCAGAGGGGTGACAGATTTCCCAGAGCCAGGCTTCCAGGCAAAGCCAGGAGTGGCACTGGCGAAGGAAGCCGAGGAGATGCCGGCCCTCTACCTCTCCCAAGGGGATCTGCAAACTTCATGTTCCTTCGTGTTTCCTTTGTGTCTGCAAACCAGCCAGTCCATTTACTTCCAGTCCTTCTGAGATCCTCCCAATGCTTTGGGCCACTGCTTTGGGCCAGGAGAGGTAGAAGGCACAGGCGGACAGTGGGGCCCCCCACCCTAATCTTCTTGGAAGCCCAGAGTTTGAGCACCAGCTTTTAGTGTGTGACTTTGGCAAGCCATTTGCCCTCTTTGAGCCCAAGTTTCCACCCGTACGATGAAGATGTCAGTTCCCGGCCCCTCCTTCTCTGGGCCATGGAATCCTCTAGTGTTTGGCCTCTGGGTCAGCCCAGGAATCTAGCCAAGGGATGGGGCCACCTGCTTGGTGGGCTTGCCTCCCCCGCCCGACCCTCTTCTCTTCCCAAGCAGAGTCTCTCCTCTGCCTTGTTTGACACAGCTCCCAGCAGCTGTTCCCTGGGCCCAGGCAGAGAGCCCGGCTTGGCGTGTCTCTGGCTGCGGCCGATGAGAGAAAACAGGTTAAAAGTTCAGCCCTTGTTCTCTCCAGGAAGAAAAATCTGTAGCATTCGGAGTGTGAAAAGGAACCCTTTTTTCAGCTCCAAAGCTGCATAATAGAACTTCCCTCCAATTTGCCATCAAAAAGATGCCCTTGGCACTGGCTCCACCGTCCCTGGCACCCTTACCCCACATCCCCTCCCTGTGCCATCCCCCAGTGGAAAGGGACACAGTGACCACAGGCGGTCATGGGGATGCCAGTGCACAGGGACACAAGCCATAGGCGGTCGTGGGGATACTTCTGCATCCGCTCTTGTCAGCTCATGGGTCTGATTGGGGTCACCTCTGGCCAAATGCTTCCTCCTGTCCCCACCCTTTATCCCCTCCACCCCTGCCATAGTTCAAGCCCTAATTATCTGCCATTTGGACCTTCTGAGCTGCCTGGACACTGGGCACACAGCCCCAATCTCCTGGTCCTTGTCATTTAGCCCAGACCATTAAACTAACTGTTTGAAGTGCCTAAAAGTTTATAGGCTAGGAGGCAAGACACCTGCACTTCCCACTGTGCCGCCAACTCCTATGCAATCTTTGGAAGCCCCTTCTCATCCCTGTGCTTCAGTTGCCCTGTCTCCGAAAGGAGGCGGTTGGGCTGGGCCAGGGACAGCATCTCTGGTTCATATTTGTTTCCTGGAATACTGTGGCAAGAAGTATCATGTGGCCATAGTATAGGAATTGATGAGTGATGCCTGCCCTGGGCACAGAATTGGAGCATGGCAGCAAGCATACCTCTTACCCACTCTCACCGAGCAAGGTGGTGTCACTGTGACCTTCTAGGTCTCTCCCCCTACTGTCTCATAACTATTTATATTCATACCTCCTCTCCACTACTAGACCAGGAACTGCTCCATGGTAGGGTCTTGCTGGCCACAGTTTTCTCTCTCAGGGTGCCCAGTGCAGTGCCGGGTACATAATGGGCATCAGGATATTTTGTTGAATGAATGCTTGAAAGGGGTTCATTTAAATTCATTCGGTGTATTGCGATTCCATTCAGAAAGTGTTTGGAAGCCAGAGAGGCCAGGAAGGGGTAGAAGAGAGGGGTCCTGAACCTGACCTGGGGAGAATGGGGGTCTCTAGGGCCATGTGGTTCTTCTTCCCCTTAGGCCATGTGGCTCCCTGCAGCTGCTGGAATTGGGGGAGGCAAGTGGGGCCCAGGATGGTCCCAGATGCTGATGTGTCTCCTGAACCCCCACAGGCCATGTGACAGTTGGCCCCTACTGGGTGCAGTGCTTGCTCTCAACACTTCTCCACTCCCAGGACCCTGTCCTGGGGGGCAGAGTTGCCTGAGCCCTGGGGGAGGGACTTCAGCCACGGGAACATGATGGAAGACTCCAGGTTTCTAGAGAAAGGGAGAGTGTCTTGACAAGATGTGTGCGCCAGAGGGGCAAGGAGGGGAAACTGGGGGGGTCTCAGCTGGGACACAAGAACAGCCCCTCTAAGGCCCAAGTTCCAGTTTTTGAGAGTTTCATGCAAGCTGAAAAGCAAACAGCTCCCCAGAGTTTGATGTTTAGTGGCAAGACCCAAGAGTTTAGTGGCAGACCCTCTGAAACCCATCCAGTAGACCCCAGGTTTAGTGGATGTAAGACCCTCCCCATCCAGAAAAGAAAGGGAAGGACAGTACTTAAGTTAGTGGGATTAGACTGGCGGAGAGGTAGAGCCTGACCACAATGTAAGGATGGACTTGGCCTGGAGGGGCGGGGCCTAGAGGAGTGGCATTAGATGATTGGCTAGGCTGTGGGGGTAGGCGGGATAATGGAGTAGAGAGGCGGAGTCTAAACCAAGGGAAGTCTGGAGAATTAGCGCCAGATGACTGGGGCAGTGGAAGTAGGCAGGGCTCTCTGTAAAGAAGGATGAGGGCCCAACAGAGAGATTGACAGCACCTGGTAGGTGGGGCGGGGCGGTGACTCTTTGCTCTCCCCACAGAAACGCTAATGGACTCCACTACAGCGACGGCTGAGCTGGGCTGGATGGTGCATCCTCCATCAGGGGTGAGTCAGTGGTCCCCAAACCTTGCATTGGTCCCCAGGATCCCTCAAACCCTGCTGCAGGGCCTGAATGCCCCCTCATATTCTAACCCCTTTCCCCCTTTTCAGGGCCCAGAGCCAGGCCTCTCTCAGCCCCACCCTCCCAATCTCCGACCATTGATGGAGCCATGATCCCCTACCATTGATGGAGCCAGTTACCATGACAACAGGCTGGATGCTTTCAGCCTTTATCCTGTGGAATCCTTAGGGTGAGGCTGAGAAGTAGGTGCTCGCACTACCCCCGTTTTACAGATGAAGAAAGTGAACTGTCATTTCCTGAGTACCCACTCTATGTCAGATACTGTATTAAGCACCTTTATACACATCATCTCTAATCCCACGGAGAGGAATTATCTCCATTTTACAGATGAGAAAACTGAGGCTCAGCAAGGCATGGTCACCTGCCCAGGGCCCTATAGATAATAAGTGAGGGGCTAAGGTTTGTATTCAAGACTATGACTGAGTCCTCTCTGCCTGCTTTCTGGGTCCCCATAACACAAAGCTCCCCATCCTTTGGCTCTTATCATCCTAGGGTCTATGCTGTGAGCTCTCCAAGAGCAAACTTGGGCATAAGTTGCAGACTGTGGGGTCAGATAGTCCTGAAAATCTGTCTTAGCTCTGCCACTCACCAGCTGTGTGATTTGGGGCCAGTTCCTTAATCTCTCTGAGCTTTAGTTTCTTCATCTATAAAATGGTGATGATGTTTTAGACCTCACAAGACTGTTGTGAGGTTTTCCTGCGAAGTGTCTAACACAATGCCTGGCATAGACTGGGCTCCCGGTCAAGGGAGCTATAATCATCATCATCATTGTCATTGTCATGAAGTTGAATATTCATCCCTCATCCCCGTGGTCTCTGGGGAGGGCTCTGGACTCTACAACCCAGCCCTTCCCTTCCCCCCACCCCGGTTGCTCCACTGGGACTCAGCTGCTGCCCCAGGGAACTGCGTTCCTCCCACCCCCCAGGCCTGTGTTCTCAATAGGCAGGGCCCCAGGGTCAGGCCGCTTTCTGTGGCTCTTTCTTGTCACCAATTTTCCATCTGCGAAGGCGGCTGGGCCCACAGCCCCACCCTGCCAGTAATGAGGCCAGGCTGGGCTGCAGGGCCCCCGGACGCAATTATTTGGGGTGTTTAGGCTGCAGGGCCTCCGCATGTTAATTAGAGAGAGGGGAGAAAGGCAGAGTGCTCTAATTAAGTGTTCTAATTAAGTTCTGAAGAAGAGCAGCGGTTGTAACAAGGGGCTGACTTTGTCACATGGTGCCACCAAAAAAAAAAAAATTAATGCAATGTGGGGAGCTTCAGAGTCGCCGTTGAAGAAGAGGCTAAGCCAGTCAGCTCCAGACCTGCCCTCCCCGTGTGCACTCACCCTTCATCGCACCTGACCCTCCCCAGGCTGCCAGTCCCTGCTCCACACTCACAGACTTGGCCCAGGGAATCTGAGTGGCACAGGATAAAGGATACCCACTTGAGGGGGACACCTCTTCCATCAGCTGCCACTCCCACAGTCACATTTGGCAATTGGAGGCCCAGGAGGGAGAAATGGCTTGCCCAAGGTCACTCATCAAGTTAGTAGAGCTGGGACTAGAACCCGGGACTCCTGGGGCACACTTGGGGTCCTTGTGTTTCCAGGTAGCATGGGCAAGCACATGAACAGCTCTGGGTCTGTGTGGCCTGGGTCAAGTGACCTCACTTCTGGTCTCTACTCCCTCATCCTCTATAAAAGGAGTCTAACCATATAGACCATGTGTGATAATCATGCCAAAGAAATGAGATTCTGTTAGCGTGCCCAGCCCCGGACGTGGATGGGAGAGGGGACTCTGCTGTTGGGGCTCCTTTGGGTCTACCCCAGGTGAAGCCAGCCAACACCAAGGGGGACACAGGAGAGGGACAGGAGGAGTGGCTGCCCTCAGCAAGCTCTCTGTCCCACTGACACTGGCCCAAGAGGGCTGAGTGTACTGGGCACTCACGCAGGGAGATTGTTGCCGAAGGCCCTTGGGAAAGTTGGTGAATGTAAACAGCAGCAGCCAGAGAGCCTGGTGTAGAGGAGACCAGAGACGGTGCTCCAGGAGGGCACAGAAGTGTACAAAAGGCTCAGCAGTGGGAACAAGCCTGGTCCATGAGTGTGAGGAGATAACCCGGGTCCGCCCTAGGCCCTTCCCACCCCAACTTTCCACCACCTGGCCCAGCCCCCTGCAGCAGTGAGGCTTGGCAACTCTCTGCTGGGTTTGTGAGATCCCAGGCTGCCCCAGAGAGGGTACAGGAGTACCTTCCCCAGGCAGGGAGGGTGGGCGGCCTCCCTCCAGGTACCCGAGAACAAATTCTAGCAGCCGAAAGCCCCAGAGCAGAGCTGTTCTCATGGGGAAGGACCCTGTCCTCCCCATCATCCTAGGCATTCACTGAGGATGAGGATTGTCTTCCTCCATCAGACTGAGAGTTCCCAAGGGCAAGGGCTGTCTCTCCCTGATCAGACAGGGGGCTCTCCGAGAGCAGAGGTTCTCTCTCCTCCATCAGACTGGTAGCCCCCCCCAACCACAAAGCTATGTCTACTTTCATCAGAAAGAATTCCCTAAGTGGGGAAGGATTCTCCCTATTTTCCCCTTCCAGGTGGGAACTTCCTGGCCAGAGTCCCTGTCTCCTTTATCAGATTAGTGTGCCACTGACAATAAAGGCCATGTCTGCCCTGTCAGCTGGCAGAATACCAAGAGAAGGATGTGTGCCTTTCCCACCTGATTGGCATGTCTCCCCCATCAGATTGGGAATTCTCTGATGTCTTCACCATTAGACTGGAGGATTCCCTAAGGCAGAGTCTGTGTCCTCCACCTTACACTGAGTGTGTGCTGGGGCTGAGCCCTTACCTCCCTACCTGACGAGCATTTTACCCACAGTGGGAAGAGGTGAGTGGCTACGATGAGAACATGAACACGATCCGCACGTACCAGGTGTGCAACGTGTTTGAGTCAAGCCAGAACAACTGGCTACGGACCAAGTTTATCCGGCGCCGTGGCGCCCACCGCATCCACGTGGAGATGAAGTTTTCGGTGCGTGACTGCAGCAGCATCCCCAGCGTGCCTGGCTCCTGCAAGGAGACTTTCAACCTCTATTACTATGAGGCTGACTTTGACTCAGCCACCAAGACCTTCCCCAACTGGATGGAGAACCCATGGGTGAAGGTGGATACCATTGCAGCCGACGAGAGCTTCTCCCAGGTGGACCTGGGCGGCCGCGTCATGAAAATCAACACCGAGGTGCGGAGCTTTGGACCTGTGTCCCGCAGCGGCTTCTACCTGGCCTTCCAGGACTATGGCGGCTGCATGTCCCTCATCGCCGTGCGTGTCTTCTACCGCAAGTGCCCCCGCGTCATCCAGAATGGCGCCATCTTCCAGGAAACCCTGTCGGGGGCTGAGAGCACATCGCTGGTGGCTGCCCGGGGCAGCTGCATCGCCAATGCAGAAGAGGTGGATGTGCCCATCAAGCTCTACTGTAATGGGGACGGCGAGTGGCTGGTGCCCATCGGGCGCTGCATGTGCAAAGCAGGCTTCGAGGCCGTTGAGAATGGCACCATCTGCCGAGGTAAGGACCAGGGCAGGGCACGTGCCCCTGCACATGCGTAGAACTGGTCTTGGCTGCAGACTCGGGCTGCAGACTTGGGCCTGGCCTCTGAAGCTCAGAGCTGACCATGAGGCACTCTAGGGCCAGGCTTTCCAAACTGGCAACCATCGCTCAGCTTCTTAGAGGGAGGCACTTGAATATAGCACTTCCTGAAAACGATCCATGCACATCCTGCAGGTGGTATTCCAGATGATCCGGGTTGGCATAGGATAAAGGTTTTTTGTTTACGTCATTATACGAGTATGTCAAGTGGTGTCTTTTTCTTCATTTACAAAGGTGATATGGTTCCCCTTTTAAGAAAACGTATGTTACAATAAGTAACATTTATATATTAATAAGGTTACATTTTTTAAGCTTTTACTCTGTCAGTATAGACTGGACAATGCTGAAGTGACAAAACAATAAAAGTTTATTTCTCCCCTTAATGCTCCATATCCATTGTGGATCAGCTTGGGACTCCTCCCTCTGAGAGTCAAACGGATGGAGCCACCATTCCGGATGTTGCCATCCGCAGGGCAGACGGATGGAAGGAGTGTGGCAGATGGAATACCAGCTTTAAAGCTTCCACCTGGAATGCGCCCCCGCCATAACCTCTGTGTGCATTTCACTGGCCAAAGCAAGTCACAAGGTTACTTCCTATTCAAAGAGATGGAGAAGTGTGATTTTACTGTGAGCCAGGCCCACGACTCCCCCTTGAACTATATGCTGAGCACTTCTGTGACTTAATTCGTTTAATCCTCACAAGGACCCTGTGACAGAAAGTACTGTTGTATATGAAGAAACTAAGGTTCAGAGAGCTTAAGCAGAGACTAAGTAGAGGATCTGGGATTCCAAAACCCACCCTCTTAACCACCATACCACACAGTTAGCTTAAGGAGAACTATTAAGTAAGTATAAGTGATGTTTGAGTATGGCAAAGAACCGTGAAGGTGGTCTGCAAACACGAGAAGTTTGTGAGAGGTACAGCCTGGTGCTAAGAAGGCTGTGAAGGTTGAAGGACCTGGGTTAAATCACTCCTGCCAGTTACTAGCAGTATCACCTTGGCCAAGTGTAAAACCCTCCTTCCTAGGTTGGTGTGAGGAGTCAGGAACTTGATGCATGCAAAGTACTTGCGATGGTTTCCAGTACACAGGAAGTGCTTAATAGATGTTAACTAAATGGGAGGATGTGTACAAAGCCCAGGTGCTCAGCCTGTGAACTGTGGTGGTGGTGCTGGGGGTGTAGGGGACTTGAAGCTACCTGTGTCATGTCCTCTTGCATTCTCCATTGGATTCAGAGGTTGGGGCCAGATCCTGGGGTGCCTCAGATGCCAGGCTAAAGGTTTGGACCCTAATCCAGTATCCTTGGAGAGCCAGGGAAAGTTTAGCCTGGGGTGGCTGCAGTGATCCTCAACCCGATAAAATGCTTGTTAAATCTACCAGCTCTATGGTTCCTCCCTCTAGCCCTCTGAGATAAGCAAGGCAGCTTTTCAAGATACCTAGAAGGACAGATGGGGGTGCCAGAGACAGGAGGAAGGGGCCTATAGGGGAACCATTGTTGTCATCTCAAGAGACAGGGGCAGCCTGGAGTGGGGCGTCCACCAGTGCTGGGGAAGAGGAGAGGTAAGATCAAAGGATGTTTTGCCAATGAAAGGGATGGGATGGGAAGACAGGATGGAAAGGGAAGAGAGGGAAGAATCACAGGGAACAGGGCATTCCAGCTTGCACGAAGGTGATGGTTCTAGGAAGGAAATGGGCAAGTTAGGAGAAAGGGCTGGTTTCTTGGGGAAGATAACAAATTTGGTTTTACGTCCTTGGGTGTAAAAGTGCACAACCTTGGGAGACGGCAGTGGTGAGGCAGGGTATGGGTGGCAGAGCAAGTGAATGGGAAACCAGCCACTCATTTTTGATGGTTTGTTCATTCATCAAACTTTTACTGAGCCTGCTCTGTGTCAGGCTTTATGCTGAGCATCAGGCAGTACAGAGAAGAATCAGACTGTGGCTCTGCCTTCTGGAGCTCAGAGTCTAGCAGGGGAGATAGACATATAAATGTACAAAGGTGGTGATGTGTTAGACTTGTTTTAATAGGAACTGCTCAGGCTACAGTGGGCACAGAAAATGACAGAAGGCTTCACAGAGGAGGTGACATTGGAGCTGAGTCTTGGGTGGGTGGCCCAGGAATGCTGGAGGATGGAGCTGCATGAATAAAGGCCTGGGAATGTGAATCAACTTGGCCCATTAGGGAGGCAGGTTTGGTATGGCCATAGCTAAGGGCTGGAGGAGGGGTGTAGGAAGAACTGCAGTAGGCGGGGTATTCAGATGAGAAGATATATTCGTTACCTGTTGCTGCATAAAAATTATTCCAAGACTTAGCAGTTTAAAACAACCAACAGGTCAGGTGTGGTGGCTCATGCCTGTAATCCTAGCACTTTGGGAAGCTGAGGCAGGAAGATTGCTTGAGCCCAAGAGTTTGAGACCAGCCTGAGCAACACAGTGAGACCCTGTCTCTACAAAGAAAGAAAAAGAAAAAATTTAGCCAGGTGTAGTGGTGTGCATCTGTAGTTCCAGCTACTCAGGAGGCTGAAGTGGGAGGATCGCTTGAGGCTATAGTGAGCTATGATCATGCCACTGCACTCTAGCCTGGGTGACAGAGCAAGACCTTGTCTCTAAACAACAACAAACGTTCATTATCTCATTGTTTCTGAGGGTCAGGAATCCAGGTGTGGCTTAGCTGGATACTTCTGGCTCAGATTTTCCTGTGAGGTTGCACTCAAGGTGTGGCCTGGGGCTGCGGTTTCATCTGAAGGCCGGACCAGGGAGGGGTCTGCTTCTAAGGTCACTCACGGAGTTCTTGGCAGGACTCTGTCCCTCACCACATGGGCCTCTTGCATGTGCAGTGACATTCCCCAGAGTGAGAGAGCCAAGAGAGAATACCAGCAAACACCCAAGACAGAAGCCACAATCTTTTATAACCTAATCCAGAAGTGACATCTTGCCACTTCTGCCATATTCTCTGCATTAAAAGCAAGTCACCCAACTCAGAGTTAGAGCTGCTCCTTGCAGATGGTGAGGGTGCAAGGGGGGGCAGGGGTAAGGTGTGCCCAGCCCTGGCTCCCTTCCAGGTTCCCTTCCACACCCATCTTCCCCTGTACCTGACAGCCTCCCCAAGGCCCCAGCCCAGATCAGCCATCCTCGGAGTGTGAGTGGGGGCCAGTCAGGGTGTGATTAATGAGCTCAGGGAACCCAGAAGGACACCAGCTGTTGCTGTGGCCTGTGCTGCTGTCACCCAGATGTGAGCCTGCTGCAGGCCAAGCCCCATAGGCACTGGCCCCACTGGAGCAGGACATGCAGGAATGGTGATTCCAGCTCACATTCAAGTAACATTGGTCAAGTGCTTTCTCGTCCTCTAGCTTAGGGCTTCTCAATCTTTATTGTGGATCAGAGTCACCTGGTTAGTTGGTTAAAGTGTGGGTTTCTGGGTCTGACTCAAATGTCTCCCCCAGGTCTGGGAATGTGGCTCTGAGATGGGGGGGCCAAGAATCAGCAGGGTTTGTTTTTCGTTTTTTGTTTCGAGACAGGGTCTCGCTTTATCACCCAGGCTGGAGTGCAGTGGCGCAATCTCAACTCACTACAAGCTCCACCTCCTGGGTTCAAGCAATTCTTGTGCTTCGGCCTCCTGAGTAGCTGGGATTACAGGTGTGCACCACCACGCCCAGCTAATTTTTGTATTTTTAGTAGAGATGGGGTTTCACCATGTTGACCAGGCTGGTCTCAAAATCCTGGCCTCAAGTGATCCACCTGCCTTAGCCTCCCAAAAGCTGGAATTACAGGCATGAGCCACCGTGCCCAGCTGGAATCAGCATTTTAAAACAAGCAGCCCTGCCTGATGATTCGGTACCAGGACCATGAACTCAGACACACGATATAACACATGTTTGGACCAAGCTGGGACCTCAGGCCAAAGAGAGGACACAAGCCCAGCCCCACCACCTCAGGGATCATCCCCGCTGGGGCAGTGGAACATTAGCAGAATCTCTAAGAGGATGTGGTTTGAAAAGATGCGTTTATTATTGAGATATAATTTAATAGGAAAACATCCATTGCTTTGTTAATATAAATGAGAGAAAATAAGGCTGGATTAAGTCTTCTTGGCAGATGGAGAGTGGGGGAGTCTTCATAGGGAGCGGCCACCCTCCCTGGTGTGGGCGGTGATGGTGTACAAAGACTTACTAGTTCCCAATACAGTGAGTGGGCTAAACTGATTCAATCTCACCGACTTCCTCTGGTGCCTACTGTGTACAGGGCACAGTGGGAGAGGGGAGGGGCCTGGGGAAGCCAACCATTCAACACACGTTTTGAGTAACGTCTGTGGGCCATTTAGCCCTCTAACAAATATGTATTGCGTGCCTACTATGAGCCAGGCACATTCCAGGTGCAGTCAGATACAGAAATGAACAAGACAGGCACATTCAGTGCCCTCCCAGAGTTTTTAGTCTGAGTCGGTGGATAGGAGAAGACAGAAGAAAAAGTCAATGAGCAAATCAATAAACTAGTTGCAGACTGTGATGAGTGAAGGGGGTAAGAACTGTGCAACAATAGAGAAGAAAAAGTGGCCGTGCTTCAGGAAGGGCTCCCTGGAAGAGATATCATTGAACTGATGGGCCTGAGAAGGCTTGGGGGAAAGCATTCCAGGCAGAGGATCCCTGAGAAACCCTGACACTCAGGGTTTGGTCTGCAGTGGCTCCTGGGTGAGCAGGGGACTCAGACACCCAGGGAACAAGGCAGAGTATGGTCCTGCCACAAATGAGGTCCATGCAGGCAAAGTGCTTTGAGGACATGAAGAAGAAGGCATCTTGTATGACTGGCCATCTTGGAAGGCTTTAGAAGAGCCATGTTCCCTCCCCAATGCCAGTCCCCACTGGGGCTTCCCGCCAGCAGGTCTGCTGGGAGTGGCAGAAGGTGTCCCTGGAATGCCTGCTTTGCGGCAGCCACCTGCACCCAAGTCTGTTTCTCTGACTCTTTCCAGAGTATGATAGATGTGACTGTGAATGTGACCCTGCCTCAGTTTCTCCAAGTCTGCCTGTCTCCAGATCCCTGTTCTCCTTGGTCTCTCCTTACCCACCTCAGTCCCGACTTCCACTAGCCCAGCAGGAGACCCCAACCTAGTCTTCTTTGGGGACCTTGCTCTGTTCTCTCGCAGTGGCCAACCCGCATCTGTGAGGGATCTGGAGGCGGTTCCGCAGTGAGCATGATTGCTGCGATGCTATCAGGCGTAATGGGATTTTTAATATTTAGCTTGGATGGGGAGAGGGGCTGCTAGCCAGGGTGGTTGCACGCACATGTTGATTCACTGGCTCCAGCTCAGACTCCCCAGTTCCCAGCTGCTGAGTTTCTCCTCCCAGCCTCTCCCTCTTGTCTGCCCTGCCCTGCTGTGCAGCTCCTGCTCTCTCCCCAGCTCATGGCCTCTCCTTGACCTTGGCTTCAGAGACCTGCTTTCAAACCCCAGCCCTGCCTCTTGCTAGCTGTGTGACCTTGGGTGAGCAACTGACCCTCTCCCAACCTTTGTTTTCTCATCTGCAAAACAGAATAAACAGAGGCTGTTATACAGAGTAAATGAGAAAATACCCAGAAGAGTGTTTTAAAAATAAGATTAAGGACTTTTATGAACACTGTCTTTGCCTGTGAACTTTTTTTATTTTCCTGATTAGCTTTGATTTTGAGGAAAAAATAACTTTTCTTTATCACAAAAGCAATGCAGGTTATTTGTAGAATCTTTAGAAATTACTGATAAGCAAAAAGGAAGAAACTAAAATCACCCATAATCCTATCATCTAGAAATAAGCACTGTGAAACAAACTGGTGTAGGTTCTTCCAGGTGGATTTATGTGTATTTACACATATTGATTTTTTGTTTTAAGAAAAAATGGACTCCTGCTTAAACTACACGAGTTTTTTTTATTTTTTATTTTTTTATTTTTTCTTTCAGAAAGAAAGTATCTCACTATGTTGTCCAGGCTGGTCTTGAACTCCTGGCCACAAATGATCCTCCCACCTCAGCTTCCCAAAGTGTTGGAATTACAGGCATGAACCACCATGCCCAGGAGGAGAATTTTTGACAATAATATTTTGTGGACATCTTTGCATATCATGTTAGAGCTATAACATCATTGTGGGGAAGCTCTTAGGATCCCATAGAATAAATGTACCATAACTTATTTACTACTGCTCTGTTGATTGACAGATAGATTGCTTGCGGTATTTCACTATCTTAAACAAATGCTGGGGTGAGCCTCATTGTCTCTCTGTCTTTTTGCATGGCTGCTGCTATTTGCGTAGGATACATTTCTAGGCGTGGAATTGTAGGGTCAAAGGGCATGCACTTTTTTTTAGAGCTTTTGACTAACATTGCCAAATTACCCTCCAGAAAGGCTGGACCGAGTTACCCTCCTAGCAGCTGCCTTTGAGAGTGCCTGTTTGCTGGCATGCTCTCCAGCATGAGATGTTATGCCTGTGGCTTTATTTTCTGTTTTACTCCAGAATCCTGTGCTTCCCAGCCAAGGGAAGGAGGGGCCAGGGGTCCTTTCTGGGCCTTCAGAGTTGGATCTTCCTTCCCACCCTGCTTTCAGCTCGAGCCCTTCTTACAGAGGCTGGACCAGTGGCTCAGACGTGTTTGGGGGAGCCCGCGGGGGTGGGGTGCGGTCAATGGGGTGGGCTCCGGGAGGGAGGCCGCCAGCTGGCAGCCTGTGCTATGCTGACTGGGGAAGGGTGTGAGAGTTGGAATGCTGGGTGGGAGGGGAGGCCTAGACCCCCACACAGAAAATTCTGCTGCTTCTCTTCAAGGACAGGGTGGAGACACCCAGCTGAGGGAAAAGGAGGGGGTACGGACAACTCGGGCAGACCCCCAGGCTCAGGCCAGGGCTGAGACCACACAGGCCAGCCTTTTGTGAAGGGAATTGGATAGGGACCATGGCCAGTGTACTCAAGCAATTCAGGCCTTTGCTCTTAAAAATGGGAAAAATTCTACACCGTACTCTCCAGCTTCCCCTTTCCTATCCATCCATTGGTCCATCCATCCATCCATCCATCTGTGTATGATACATCCATCCATCAGACATCCACTGAAATCATTCAGCTCTTGATTTTTCTGCTTCTTGGAGGGCTCAATGATGTCTTCATAGGGGACAAGGAAGCTAACACTTGTTGAGTGTCATGTGCCAGGCATTAGGGGGCCTTGGAAATGGCCATGATGACCCCTGTCCCCAAGGCCCACCCAGGACTAGAGATGGTGACAGATACCTCTACAGACAGTGAAGGTGCAGGGGGACTGGGGTCATGCTGAAGAAAGCAGAGCAGGCGGGGAGGGTCTATGGAAGCAGACGGAGGCACCCAGCCCATCCAGGGGAGCGTCAGCCAGGAACAGGCGATCAGAGGATGGCCTCCAGGAAGATGGGCCACTCCGGTGGAAGCTGAGTGAGGAGCAAGAGTTAGGCAGGCGAGGAGGACGTGGAAAGGCCCGGAGGCAGCCAGAGTGCGTTCTCCTGGGAAGGGCGGGGGTCAGTCACCTCAGTCCTCTCTCCTCTCTGATTCAGCTAAATGGAAGTTTCTGGATCTCAGGACATGAGACGATTCTTTCTCTCTGGTCTTCAAGTTCCCAGTGGTCTGGGTAGGAAGTATGGGACAATTTGGGCTTCAGAACAGCTCATTCATTTTTCACTCAAATACCACTTCCAGGACACCTGCTGTGTACCAGTTCCTAGGCCAGGTGTGGGAGCTGCCCAGATGCTGAAGGCCCTCCGTACCCTCCCTGGGGCTGCCAGTCTAGGGCACAGGAGAGAGCTCCATCCGTAACTACAGACTTGGGGTGCTTCGGAAGGAATGGGGAGAGAGCCAAGAAGGTTTCCTGGAGGAGAAGCCATTTTCCCAGGGCTTTGGAGGATGAGAAGAACCAAGGGTTGAAAGGGCAATTAGTCCAGGAAAAAAAATGGTAGGAAATGATGGTGATTTTTTTCTTTTTAAACCCTGGCCTCTTGCTTATCCCCAGACAAGGTTTAGCGATCCAGGGAAGAGCAGAAGAAAGGTGTTCTTGGCCAAGGGAGGATGGTGGAAGGGCTGCCAGGGTTTCAGTTCTACTGCCCTCAGAGCCTGAGGGGAGTCCTGAGAGGCCTGGAGGAGGCCTGAGACAGGGAGGTGAAAGGTGCCACCTGTGCGTCCCACACTGGTATATGCTATGCTTCCATTATCTTATTGAAACTTCTGTTGGTATTATTAGCTCTATTTTACCAATGATGAGACTGAGGCCCAGAGAGGGTCATCAAGCTGCCCAAGGCCGCACAGCCACTAAGTAGCCAAGCTAGAACTTGAGCCTGGCTTTCTGTAGCTTGCTGGGACAACTTATTAACCTGAAGAGGACAGATGCCAGAATGTACTCACCTTCTATACCTGAGGCCCATGTCTTGTCCACCTGGCCACTGAGTCCTGATCCTGTAGACCCTATGCAGAGCGGCCAGCAGGGTGTGATAGAAAGAACCTCAGTTTGCTTACCTGGGAAACAGAAACACTACACCCTGGCCTGCCTACCTCCAGATGGCGGAGGACCCCCCGAGATGGTGGAAGTGAAAAGAGCTTGGCAGATAACCGGCTAAGGGGCTCGTGGTTAGGACTGTGGGTCCTCAAAGGAAGGAGGGGGCTGACCCTACTGGGGCAACGAGGAGGGCTTCTCAGTATGGGAAGACCCGGGGCTGGGCCTTGAATGACGAGCTGCTTTCCTATCAAGAGATACGAGGCAGGCTGGAACACAGTCCCAGGACGAAGGCTCGGGAGTAAGGAAGCCTCAGGGAAGGAGGCTCCCCAACCCTGGCTAACCTCTGGCCAGAGAGAAGAGCCCCCAGTCTGTCCCACACCGCACATACCAAATGCTCACCTTGGGCGGGCCGCTCCTGCCCAGTCACCTCCTTGTATCCTCTCATCAGACTAGGAAACTGAGACTTGGTCAATGTCACGCCCCTCTTAGGTGGCAGAGACAGGTCTATGCTTTTGTGCCTTCCACTCCTGATTTCTTCTGATACAAGCAGTATCCACTGGCCCTTAGTCACCCTACAGGGTTGGGTAGGGTCATCCCTATTTCACAGAAGAGGAAATTGAAGGGAAAAGTCCAAGATGACCCAGCTAGGAAGAAGTAGGGTTAGAACCCCGGCCATCTGACCCCAGAGCCCTGCACTGTCCGCTCTTGGCCCCAGACTGGCTCATCTGGACCCTGAAAGCACACGGGCTGCCTCCAGATCACTCCAGCAGGACATAAACAGCTGGGGAAGTTCCCGCCCTCCAGCCACTGCCTTTTCATCTGGCTGGGCTTCAGAATCTGGCAAGAGAGGCCCGTTTATTGAGGAAGTTTATGCATTTAACAGTTTAAGCCTTTCTAAGCCTGTGGTACAACAGGATTTGGGAGCTGTTAACAATTCTGTGTGGTTAAGAGCTTTTCATTGCTCTGCGGCAGCTGGCTCAGGCCCCACTGGTCTGCTCTGGCCTCACCCCACCCTGTTTGGGCACCCCCCTCCCTGGGGCCCGTTATCCTCACTCCCCCCACCGTAAGCCTCTACATCTCACACCTCACAAGAGGAACTGAGGCCCAGAGAGGGGAAGAGAGTTACCCAAGGCTGCATGGCAGGTGAGAGTCTTAAACCAAGACCTGCCTGAGTCCCTTCTCCCATCCCAGATCCCCTGCCTTGGAGAGGAGGGAACATTCTATTGTTAATTCTTCATTGGCAGAACTTGCAAAGCCTCTCTAAAACCAACATCTGTTTGATTCCCTACCAGGGCTGTAAGGCAGGGCGTCGGAGGTGGCTCGCCCAGGCTCACTCACCTTATCAGGTGCATACGGAGCTGGAATCAGAACTCAGGCCTCCTGAAATCCTATTGAGAATCCTTCACGCCATACTGAACTGGTTTCTGTTTTGTTTTGCTTTTTTTTCCCCATAGCTTGGTGGGGAAAATGCCATTTGTAATGATAATGTCTTACATATGTACAGTATTTATTTACTTACACCCTGCTTTGTTCCAGAAAAGATTGGAGGCTGCTTTTGTATAACATTCGGACTCACTCCATGAGATATTTTGATCTAAATGATACCCACATGAGAGAAGCACGGCAAAGGTTATTAGCACCATTTTAGAGACAAGGAAAACTGAAGCCACAAGGAGGCATGATTTTATCAGGGTCCCAGATACTTTGTCAGGCAGAAGCCGGGACTAGAACCCAGCGCTGCAGGCTCCTAAGCCTGGCTCTTTCTGGAGCCCCTTGTCATCTCTAAGATGTCCAATCAGACAGCTCCCCTGACCAGGGGAGGTTTTCCAGGACCTGTTACCATCCCGCCAAACCCCCCCCACCCCCCACACTCTTCTTCACAGGAGCTGTGTGTTCTCAGGTCTGTGAGGAGCTCCCACTGAGGCTGGCCTGCCTCTTCCCACCCAGGGCAGAGACCAAGGTCTTCTCTGGAGTTTCACGGGAGCCCGGGGGCCTCACCAATGCTGAGGTGGAAGTGGGTGCAACAGGTATTTATTGAGCACCTTCGGTGAGCTCAGCACCATCCTAGAACCTGGAGATACAGCGGCAAACAAAACAGACGAAATAGCTGCTCTTGTGGAGTCTACCCTCCACCTGGGAAAGACAGGCCGCTGGAGGACACAGTGGCAGACGCACAGTATGTCAGACAGCGATTAGGACGACAGGGAGAAATAAATGGGGGAAGAGGATGGGCTGCGTAGCGCCCCCGGCTGGGGGGCCAGGGGTCACCCTGTGGGGTGGGCTGGCCTGGGACTCTTGCTCTTGCTGGTATGCTGGGCTTTCTGCTCCTTCCTCTGGCCTTCCCAGTCTCTTCCTGTGGGACCTGGTGGGGGCTGGTTTAAGTTGCTGTTTTCATAACCGGGGTGTGTTTTCTGGTCACAGTAACCTGCCTGCCCAATGAGACGACAGGCCAAGGAGAGGGCCATGCGTGCACAGCCATTTCCATTTCACTTGCAACCCGTGAGCTTTGTCTCCTGTCCTCTCTGTCCCCCCATCCCCCAAACAAAGGGGGCCAAGGCCACAGCTTGCCAACTTCACAGCTGTAAAAACTGAGGCCCAAGAAGTTAGATGAAATGACTTGTCTGGGGACCGGCACTCAAACTTGGGGTCCGACTCCTGACCCTGTACCTCTTGCTGGACTCTTCTTGTAAGTAACAGAAATAAGAATCCTCAGAGGAGGCAGGCACAGGCACTATCAATTGGGTGCTCACTCTGTGCCGGGCTGCTACCTTGGGCTTGGTGAACACTCTGCTGAATCCTTACAGTCCCCAGAAGCTGAGTATAATTATTACAGAAAAGGAAGCAGAAGCTCAGAGAGGTTAAATAACCAAGCCAAGGTCACACAGCTAATAGAGGAGCCAGAAGTGAAATCCAAAGCCTGTACTTGTCCTGCTGGGGTATTTCCTGTGTTTCATTATTAGTAAATTTTCTTCATGACTGTTACCTCACTGGATTCTCAAGGACTCTAGGAAGTAAAAGGGCTATTATCCCCATTCTTCAGATGAGGAAATCTTAGCACGGTGAAGTGACCTGCCCAAGGCTCATTGCTAGAAAGGGTCGGAGCTGGGACTGGAATGGGGTCACTGGGTTGGTTTGATTCTGAAGCCCCCCTTGCTGCTGACTCCCATTCCTAGGGCTCATGAACACATTCATATCAGACATTTGTCCCCTTCATTCCACTAAAACAGCTCATCATCAAGGCCTCCAGTGATGTCCATGTCGCCAAGCCAATGGGAGACATGGACATAATGTCCCAGACCTGGTCTTCTTCGACCTGCCAGCAGCATCTGACAAAGTGACTGCTCCCTCTTCTGGGAACGCACTGGCTCCCAGGGTGCCACCCGCCTCCACCTCTCGCTCTGAGCACTTTGTGGCCAGTTCCTGTTCATCTCCCGACCTCTCCACCTTGGAAGTCCCCAGTGCTGTGTCCTTGGCCTCCTCTTCTCTCTCCCTGGGTGACTCCACCCAGTTCCACAGCTTCAAATGCCTTCTCTGGGCTGACTCCAGCCCAGACCTCTATTCTGAAGTCCAGATCACTCCACTGCCTCCTGACCACCTCCACCCTGCTCCCACCCTGCCTCCTCCAGTCTGGGGTCCCTAGGATGCTTGGTCTGGCCAGAATCTTTAAGACTCCCGATCTTGCACAGTGCAAAAGCCAAGCTCCTAGAAATGGCTCACAAGGCCCTCCATCATCTTTCCCTCCTCTCACCTCTCTGACCGATCTCCTCCCATTTCCTCCTTCCCTCCCGCTCTCCAGGCACTCTGACCTCCTTCTGCCGGGCATGTTCTTTCCCTAGATATCCACAGTGGTTGCTCCATCATCTTCTTCAGGTCTCTGCCCAAATGTCACCTGCTCACTGAGGTCCCCCATCACCCAATTTTTATACAGGCACGCAGCCTGTCCCCTTCCGTGATTTATTTCTCCCTGTCGTCCTAATCGCCAGCTGACAGACCGTGTATTTCCCACTGTGCTCCCCAGCAGCCTGTCTTTTCCAGGCGGAGTGTGGGCTCCACGAGAGCAGCCATTTCGTCTGTTTTGTTCACTGCTGTATTTCCAGGTTCTAGGATGGTGCTGAGCTCGCAGAAGGTGCTCAATAAATACTTGTTGCAGAATCTCACCCACCCCAGTCTCAGACATGGACCCTTTCAACCCTGCTGGGAGTGACGCTACTAACCAAGGCCCATGGAGAGAATGGGGTTCTTCCTGCCACCTTTGGAGGGCTCCTGAGGGACTGACGTGGCCACGGCGCCCCATAGGTCTGTCTGTGGTTGGAATAGATGTTTCTAAGCATGGATGGAGACTCATTCTTGATACTGAGATTTCCCTAAGATCTCAAATCCCTCTTGGAGCTAGCGGCCTCAGAGAACATTTTTCAGTCTTGCCCTTTTTTTTTTTTTTAAATAAACCACTGTAGTTTCAGCTCCTGCTCCGTTCCCTTCCCTACCCTGGCCTGACCATGTTCTGAATTTCTGCAGTGTGGTTCTAGACCAGAAGCTGCTGTGGGACTCAGTTCTCTCATAAGGAGCTGGTGGGAGCCCACCGTGTGTCTGAGTCTGTGCAGACCCGGCATTGGAAGTTGCCGGGGGGCCCTGCACAGAGAGAGCTCCCTGCTCTGCCACTAGCCACCGATGAGACTGACTGACTTGGTTATATCCTTTTCCTGAGCCTCAGTTTCTCTGTTGTTAAATGAGAGCAGTAGTCCCAGTTACCCAGGGTTTGATGGAGGCTCTGAGGAGTCAAAGGAGCTCAGGAGCCAGGAGCAGGATGAGAAGGGAGGCATTGTCCGGCCGCAGGAAGGATGGTTTCTCAGGGTGGGCACCAGCCCAGTACTGGCAGAGTTTCTAGAAAGCAAGGCAGTGCCTACATGTCTAAAGTGGGCGGGACATGGTAACGGATGAGCCCTCAGTTTTAAGCAGGTCCGAGCACACAGCAGGTACCTAATATGTGCGTGTGTCATGGCACTGTTTTAACCAGCCAGGGTGCGTGAATTGCATAGTGCAGGAGCAGCTCACAAAGTCAGGGTCCCTGGGTGCAAATGTGGGTCTGGGACCCCGGCAGAGCACTTTCCCCTGCTCCTCCCACCCTGGAGCTCAGTGTCACCGTCTGTAGAATGTGCCTAACACTCCGTGATTCTGCTCTACCTGGTCCTTGTGGCACTCCTCGAGAAGCCATCAGGACAGCCGTGACCTTCTGCGGCATGAGGATAAGGACGCTGTGCCTCCCACCACTCCAGACACCCACAAGCAGGAAGGTTTAGCAAAGTAGGTAGGAGCCAGCCACCTGGGTTCAAATATTGGCTCTGACATCTGCTACCTGTGTGGCCCTGGACAGGTGACTCACCTACCCGAGCCTTGATTGCCTCATCTCTAAAATGGGTTCAGTAATAAATGGAATATTACAGGGCAAGTTGTGAAGACTCAAGGAGATAATGAAAAGAAAATGTCTGCACAGCACCTGGCACGAGGCACATGGTCAGAAAATGTTAACTCTATTTGTCACAGCCTGGCCCTGCGATCTAAATGCTCAAAGTCACGACCATCCCCTTTTGTAGACGAGGGAACTGGGGTTCAGAGAAGCCAAGTGACTTGCTCCAGGCCACACAGCAAGTAAATGGTTGTCACTGAACACAGGTCGTTTGGTGGAGCACGAGGTATGGCCTGGGTGAGGCTTAAGGGCCATGCAGAGCTATGTCTGTTGCTGTGTCCCCAGCAAATTCTGGGCCCAGAGCCTCATGTCAGCCTTAGAGAGAAAATATTCTGCCCTGGGGGCTTTGTAGGCCTGACCTGGGACCTGTCAGGGTTATACAGGCTCATTCTAGGAAACCAGCCTCAAGTTCCCGGTTCCCTCCCTCAAAGGCATTGCCATCTGATTAGCAACATTTGAAGACCTAAGAGTGGTCACTGGCCTGTCTGTGCTGCCTGGGCAGGCCATGCAGCTTTGAGAGCCCCACATCCGTATCCCTGGCAACCCTGGTCCTGAGCTGCCCTCCCCCACACCCTGCTGTCAGAGCTGTCTGTCTGTGGGAGCTCCCTGGAGACCCGGGAGGGATGTGCATGCACGTGCTGGGTCAGCACAGAGCGTCTCTGGTATGCATGCGTGTGTGCTGGGCCTGCTGGGAGTCGTTTGTGTGCCTATATGTGCACTAGTGTACCCACTGAGCCAGCCTCTGCCGGTGCAGTTGGGACGTCTCTGGAGCTATGGGCATGTATGTACATTTCATGGGCGGGCCGTGCATAGCGCTTGCCTGTGCAGGTGACGCTGGAGGCTGCTGGGAGCCATTCCTCTCCCTGTATTGGTGGGTTCCTGTGTCTGCCTGACCTGCTCCAGCATATGTGTGCAGGGAGGAGCACACTCATGAGTGTGCTGGATCAAAGTGCACACCTAAGAATGTGTGGGTGCAGCCGTGGAGGGAGGTCCCTGTCTGTACATGCCACTGCTGTTGAGTATGCTCACTGGGTCATGCAGGTATGTGTTTGCATGGGTGCCTGCCCACCCACAGGGAAATCAGCCAGAGTATTCAGATTCATGTGTACATCTGTATATTTTATCAAGCCAGATGTACATGAAAATGGGTACTTGTTAGCATATGTGAGCCCTATCTGTGTGTGTATATGTGTGTGTGTGTGCGCGCACGCACGCACGTGACTGGATCAATTTGTGAAGTGTGTGCGTGTGTATGTGACACACACACACTCTCTCTCTCTCTGTCTTTCTGGGGGCGAAGATGTCAGGGCCATTGATTTTCTGTCTCTTAGAAATTCCCTTTGAGGTCCTATTCATGCCTCTTTCATGAAGCAAAATTGGTGGTTCCAATGTTCTTAAAGCAAATGGGCCTGTTCTGCAGCAAGGCTCCGTCCCTAGCCTGCCTGCTCCTCCACTGGTTGTGCCTGCACACACACACGTACCCACAGGACCTGCTTGTTGTGCTCAGGTGGGCACAGCAGCCCTGCAGGGGTACAGGGGGCAGGCTCCCTGGCCAGACTCTGCTGCTTTCTGCCTGTATGGCCTTGGCCATTTCCCGTCATTTCCTGAGCCTCGGGTTCCTCCTCTGCCTGATAGGCACAGGGTGAAGATGTGAGTGGTGAAGCCTCTGTCCAGGCCGGGGGTCACCATTCCCCTCTGGTCGGTCCTGGCTGTTATGTTTACGAATCACTTTCACCTGGGGAGAGAGGCTTGTGTCTGTCCTCGCCAGGCCAGCAGAGGAGCTTTGGGAAGGGACACCCATGAATGCCCCTCTTACTGTGGGCCCCCTGCTCCAAGCATTTTGCTGACATCCCTTCATTTTATTCCGGCCACCGCCCTGGGTGGCAGCTGGTGTTATCCACCTTCCACCGAGGAGGAAACTGAGCCCCAGAGAACTGCAAGGGCTTTGCCGAACTTCACTGAGAGCAGGTGGCAAGCCAGGATTGGGATCCAGGTCCAGTGGATTCCAGAACCTTCCCACTGCATTCCAAGAAAGCTTCCTCCAGCAGGCAGGAGTGAGAGGCCAGGCCTTGGAGGATGCCTAGACCCCACACGAGGGGATGGCCTACAGGCCCAAGGCACCATGTGGGCAGAGGTGCAGTGTAGGGAAATACTGGCCTAGAGGAAATAGGCCCTCAGCCTCTGTCGCCTGCCTTGGGCTCTCCCATCCCATCCCCTTCCCCCTCCAGATGGGCAGCCCCTCGTGGGGTCCCCTCCCACCCCCTCGTGCTGCGGTCTTTGTGGCCCAGGAAGAATGCCTCTCTTTATCTCCCAGACGCCCCTTCCCTTTGATTCTCCTCTCCCCAGCGTTTCTGCTGACCTCTGCGTGTTGGGAATCCAATTAGAGGAGCGGACGGGGAGAGTGACAGCCGCGCCGAATCCCGCCTCAGCCCCTCCGAGCACGCTCAGCCAAGCTGCAAGCAGCGCAGGGCCTGCTTGTCATGCTGGGCCCTGCGCAGGGCTTTCTGGGGATTAGCTGCTGGGGGGTGGGGTGCTCGCAGATGGGACCAGAAGTGATGCTGGTGAATGTCACGTCCAGGCAGAGAGTGGAGGAGGGGGCCCGCCCAGTGTTGAATCCAGCTTGGGGAAGAGAAGAGAAGGGGGCTGGGGGGCAGGTTACCCTGGCCTATAGGAGGTGCATGGGGGAAATGATGGCCCACTTGGGTCATTCGGTTCCCCATTTGGGGCTTGGAGGATAGAGCTGGCAGCCAAGCTCAGCTGTGTGTACTGTGGAGTGGGTACCAGAAGGGTTTCCACCTGGGAGGGGCTTTGGGGGATTGACTGGATTGCAGGGGTGGGTATTGAAGTTTCATTTGCAAAACGCTTTATATATGGTGGAGGTGGGGACCCTAGGAATGGGGAAGCAGCAGCCTTTGAGAGATGTGTCTAGAGAATCTCCCACCGCCAGCCACCCCTTGGCAGGGCCACCAGTCTAAGGCCGAAGACTATGCCCTTCCCCACACAGCACCATGAAAGTTACCCTCCTGGTTTACAGCTGCGGAAACTGAGGCTCCGAGAGGAGAAAGGTCTGGCTCAAGGACACAAAGGTAGTCCATAGCAGAGATGTCTCATCCCCCTGTCCACCCTTATCACCCAGGCCCCACCCCCAATTCCTTGGACCTCCTGAGTAAGGAGAGTCCCTGATGCCCTTCCCCACAAAGGGATGTGGCATCTAAGGAGGTAGATTTCAGGCCCTCAGGGGAAGCAGCACCAGGTAGAATATGGTCTGACTCTCAGCCCATGGACCAGCAAATGCCCCCGCCTCTCTAGAAATGTGCCAGGCATTGTGCTGGGCCAGAACACAGTGGGATCTGCCATGGCCTCTGCCCCCGGGAGCCCACAGTGGAGAGAGACAAGGAGCCCCTGGTGCACAGAGAGGATGGAATGTGTGCATGGAGCAGTAAGGACTATGGGGACCCACTGGGGAGACTGAGACTAGGATATGGAGATGGGTCCACCCTGAACCTGGGAGGCCCAGAGGCCTTTCTAGAGGAAGGGCCATCAGAATAGAGATCTAGAAGACAAACAAGAAATAGCCTGAAGAGGCTCTGGCTATTCTAGGCCTGAGAGGCAGGGTAGTTGTGGGGCTTCTAAGGGGAGGGCATCTCCTGTCCCTCAAATCTTTGTGCTCATTCCACAGCTGCCTGGGCCGGGCAGGGCTGACCCACCTCCCACCCAGTACCCTAGTGAGGCTGTACAGCTGCAGCTGCTGTGGAGTTGGCAGCCACCAGATGCTCAGGATCTTCTGTAAGAATCATGGTTAGGCCGGGCACAGTGGCTCACACCTGTAATCTCAGCATTTTGGGAGGCTGAACCTGGAGGATCACTCAATCCCAGGGGTTCAAGACTAGCCTGGGCAACATAGTGAAACCCCATCTTTAAAAAGAAATTAAAAATAAGCCAGATGTGGTGGTATGCGCTTGTAGTCCCAGCTACTAGGGAGGCTGAGGTGGGAGGATCACTTGGGCCAGGAGGTTCAGGCTACAGTGAGCCGTGATCTCACCACTGCACTCTAGCCTGGGCAACAGAGTGAGACCCTGTCTCAAAAAAAAAAAAATTTTATATATATATGTGTGTGTGTTTTTGTGTGTGTGTACACATATATAAAAATTAAAAATTAGCTGGGTGTGGTGATGCACGCTTGTAGTTCCAGCTACTAGGGAGGCTGAGGTGGGAGGATCGTTTGAGCCTGGAGTTTCTAGGCTGCAGTGAGCTGTGATTGCACCAGCGCACTCCAGCCTGGGCAACAGAGTGAGACCGTGTCTCAAGAGAGAAAAAAATAGTATTTAGAGATAGTGGTTAGGAGGCTACAGTGCCACAAGCCAGGCTTAGAGGTCTGGAATTTCTGTGGTGGTGCTAGGCACTTTCTATACACATCTTCAATCCCCGGGAGCAGGAGTTGCCCACCCTGTCTTACAAGTGAGAAAACAGGTTCCAAGAAGCAGAAGGGCTTGTGCAGCCTCACAGAGCACATTAATGGAACTGTCATTTACACTCAGGACTGCATTAGACCTTTTCCGCCATCCTAGGCTGCCGCGGCCAGTGTGGGAATGAGCTCATTGAGTTGGTTGGTTTGGTCCTCCTGCCCCAGCACCATGCCTTGTCACATAGGAGGTGCTTAGTGGGTGGCAGATGGATGGATAGATGGATGGATGGATGGATGGAGAAAACCAATCAATAAATCAATCAGTCAATCAATTCTTCCTTACCTAGTGCCTTTAAAAAAAATCTGCACTATTCCCCATCCTGCCAGCGAAGGCTGTATTAAATATGAATTAATCTTTCAGCTCAGTTCTTATGAATACAAAATGCAGAGGGTGTTTGAAGCCAAGAGATCAAGACAAGACACCCCAGTCTGCCTGGGCCTGAAAGTGCACACTCATACCCACTCACACTTGGAAGTGTGTTCTCACAGTCAGACCCACTCACAGTCCTCAGCCACCCTCCCTAGCCCTTCTAGGAACCTCCCCACCCCACCCTGCCCTGCTCAGTTGGGCCCCTTCCAGGTCAGGCTTCTCTGGGCCACCACTGGCCCAGCTCTTTCCCATCCCATACCCTTCCTGCCCCTCTCAGCTCTCTGAACTTGACTCCTCCCTCACACCTGCCTCTTCTCTCCTTCCTCCTGTTGTCTCTTGCCCCCTCGTCCATCCCCTCCTCCTTCAGCGTCCTCTTGTCTTCCTTCTCCTTGTCTTAGTCTCTCTATCTCCCATCCTCTCTGTTTCTCTCTCTCCCTCCCCTGCCTCCCCACTTCTCTCTCTCCCCTTCTCTCTAGCTCCCTCCCCATCTCCTTCTCTAAGGGGCCACTCGCCTGTGCCTGGACATGCCAGAGACCCTGGGTAAATTGTGGGCTAGAGAGAGAAGCCTCCCTCCTCAACCCAGACACATTGGGGTCAGAATACGCCCCCCAACCTTCCCCCCTAGCAAGGGGCACAGGTACCTACACACCAAGGCCATACCTTGCCCCCTCTCCTTGCCCCCACCACCTCCCAGGGCTGGCATCCTGCAGGTATGGCATGAGCCATGCACCTGGAGTCCACACCAGACACCTGTCAAATCCGTGCCCTCCCAGGGGGCCTGGCCTGTTGATTCTGAAGGACTTCAGAAAATGTGTTCTAAAGGGATAGAAGCGTGTCCTGGTTTGGTGTGACTCTGAGCCATACTCAGTCTCTCTGAGTCTCAGTTTCCCCACCAGGTCCTTGAATAAATTAAACGAGGGGCTGCTGGCCCAGGGTAGGATGGGATAAATGTCTCCTGACCTCCCATGATGCTCCCCAAGGTAAACATTCCAGACCTGCCCCTCCCCTGTGGCCTGACTCGGGCCCTCCCTTTCGGGAACTGACCTCCCTCCCACTGCCTGAGGACTCTGGCCCAGGATGCTCTCACTCTCTGCCCCTCTCTCCACCTCTCTGCGACCACCCAGTCCAGACAGCTGGGCTGGAGGGGATCAGAGACTGTGAGCAGCCTCCTCCCACCCACCCTGGACCCAGGGTCAGCAAGGAGGGGGTGGGGATGCAAAGGCTATGATTCTTTTGGGTGAGAATGGGGGTGAGGATGAGAATCAGGCAGGTGCGTGTGCATGTGTGTGTGTGTGAGAGAGAGACAGAGAGAGAGAGGGAGGGAGAGGGAGCTCACTAGCGCATATGGGCCTGCCAGGGGGCTGCAGATGTGTCTGAGGGTGAGCCTGGTGAAAGAAAAACAAAAGAATAGAATGAGCTAAAGCAGCCGCCTGGGGTGGGAGACCGAGCCCATTTGTATGCAGCAGGGGGCAGGAGCCCAGCAAGGCTGGCTCTTCCTAGGAGCCTCCATTTCCAGGACTCTGGAGGGAGCTGAGATCATCCACGCCCACAGATCCCTCCCTCACACTCCATCCTGTCCAGCCCTAACTGTACAGATGGGGAAACTGAGGCTGGGAAGCCACATAGCAAGTGACTGGCAGAGCTGGGACTGGAACTCAGCCAGCCTCCTAGACCAGGGTTCTTCCCATCAATGGAGTGCTAGAGACTCCAGCCGGGTATGAAGTTAGATAAATGAAATAATGAATAATGGCCCTTGATGTTTGTAAAGTGCACAGTGCAAACACTTTATAACTCAGTAATCATCCCCCTTTTACAGGTGGAAAAAACTGAGGTGCACAGAAGTCATGTAACTTGCCCAAGGTTATACAGCTAATAAGTGGCAGAGCCAGGATTCAAGCCAGCAGGTTCCAGAGTCTGTGCTTGCTGTACCTCTTAGAATAGCAAGTCTTTGAACCGCAGGGATTGTCACATTTCTGTGCCCCCAGCTCTGAGCACTGTCTAGGCACATAGCAAATGCTCAAGAGTGCTTGCTGAGTCAATGAGTGGATGGATGGATGGATGGATGAGAAAGGAGTTCACCATGAGGATGGCTTCCCAGGCCCCAGGAGCCCAGCTTCACAGCACAGTAAGGTCCTACTGCGTGTGCTTGGCTCCTGCCGCCCCCATTCCCACCCCCACCAGGCAGGTGTTAGCTGTGCCCTCCACAGGGCCAGGCCCCACAGGGACAAAGCCGAGGGCGCGCCTGGGCGGCCCAGCCCCTGCACAGGCTGAAGCTGCTAACAGGCTGGAAATCTCTTTTGTCAAAGCCTGCACTGCCTCCAACCTCCTTTAATTAAAGACAATTAGTGCTTTCAGCCCCTCTGCACAGCTCAGCTCCCCTGTTTGCAAACACACAGCTGCGGGAGCTTTGTGGGCCCCCCCTCGTCACCACCCCCCAGCCCTACTTCCCCAGAGACACACAGAGGTGCCTTTATTATCAGCGCTCCGGCTGCAGCACCAAGAGGCAAGCGCCTCTGCTTAAAGGAAGGATGGGAACGCTTCCCAGCTAGGCGGGAGAGCAGGAAGAGCTAAGGACCCTGGGGTGGCCTGGCACATGTGGGCCAGGGGTCCCACGCTTCGAGGAACAGCCACCTGGGGCACCTCTGAGGGACTGCCACCTCCCCTTCTCCCCTTCTGTCTCCTCTGCTCCTCTGGGCCTGCTTCCTGGAATTTGGGCTGTTCACATGTTTTCTCCCAGAATCTTGTCTCTGACCTGGGCACTGTGGGGTGTAGATGCTGGCCCTGAGTACTACCTTAGGAAAGAAGAAAAAGGGAGGAATGGCTTTTATTGAATACCTGCTGTATGTTAGGGCCCTTGCTAGACTCTGGCTCTGTACACCATCATTCTGAAATATCCCCATTTTATAGATGGAGCTGCCAAGGCGCTCAGAATGGCTTGGCGACTTGGCCAGGCATGACAAGGACATAGCAGAAGGTCAAACCTTCTGACCTGAGCATACTGGTTGGATCTACGCATATGAGGAGCCCAGCCTCCTAGAAGTCAAAAGGTCAGCTGGTCCAGCTCCCTCCCAGCCTCTACCCCCATGGTCTGAGCCTGTGCCATGTGCCAGGTAGTGGGTACTGGGGAAGTCACAGCCACAACCATGCCCTCCAGATGGTCCCAATAAAGGGAAGATGCCACCAACAGACCTTTACACAGTGGCAGTGCTCCACAATGGTGGAGGGCTCTACAGAATTCCCAGGTAGCACAGAGGAGGGAGTGACTTTGCAGGGAGAGGTGGAACATTTGAGCTGGTTCTCAAAGAGGACAGTGGGGCAAAAGTATTCTAGCCAAAGGCCAGGGGCATAAAAGAAAAGCAAATTCCGGCTGGGCGCAGTGGCTCACTCCTGTAATCCCAGCACTTTGGGAGGCCAAGGCAGGCAGATTAGCTGAGGTCAGGAGTTTGAGACCAGCCTAGCCAACGTGGTGAAACTCCGTCTCTACTAAAGATACAAAAATTAGCCGGGCATGGTGGCGCGTGCCTGTAGTCCCAGCCACTTGGGAGGCTGAGGCAGGAGAATTGCTTGAGCCCGGGAGATGGAGGTTGCAGTGAGCCGAGATGGTGCCACTGCACTCCAGCCTGGCTGGCAGAGCGAGACTCTGTCTCAAAAAAAAAAAGAAAAAGAAAAGCAAATTCCAGGAAAGGTGAGCAGTTCAGGCAGGAAGGATGTCATTGGGCCCATTGTGGATGAGGGGACTGAGGTTCCCCAAACCTGAATGCAGTGCTGCACCCACCCCATTTCTCAGCTCCTGCGGGAAACCATGACTGTGCTTGCTAGCGTTTGAATCCAGGACCTCAGTCAGTGCCTGGCACAGAGCAAGGGCTGGGGATATATCTGCTGAGTAAATAAAATGTTCCAATGATGGCAAGTGAGAGGCCCACAGGCTACCAGTCTCCCTTCCTGGGCACAGTGCAGACATCCCAGATTAACCATGGCCCTCTTCCACCCAGTCCAGAAGGGGCCCAAGGCCAACTTCTGGGAGCTGGTGAGTGTGGTGAAACTGACGTGTCACCGCAGAGTCAAGTCCAATGCTCACATTTTGCAGATGAGAACATCCAAATAGTATGCTTCCGAATGGGGAGGAAGAGATAATAAGATTAATAGCTTAACATTTACTGAATGATATTTATATACCAGGCACAGTTCTAAGCTCTTAATGTATATTTAATTCCCGTAACACCCTTATGACATGGATATTAATCTTCATCTTCTCATTTTACAACGAGAAAAGCTGAGGCACAAAGCAGTTAAGTAACTTACCCAATACCACACATCAGTACGTTGCAGGGCCAGGATTCAAACCCAAGGAACCTCACTCCAGAGTCATGCTCTCAACCACTATGCCATATAGCCTGTCCTCCATCGGCGTGGGACCTTGTGGCCCCCAGAGCTGGCTACCCTGTGGGCTGCTGGGCGTCCTGCCTTGCTATAAGGCCTTGGCTTCTCCCACTCTAGTGGAGAACAGACAGCTGAGTCAGAGCTGGCAGGGCCGGGCCGGGCCTGGGATCCATCTGCCTTTCAGCAGCCTCTGGGCCCATTTCCTCCGGCCCAGACAGCTTCCCGGCGGTGCCTCTGCAGGCCCTTTTAAGTCCCCTGGCACCCTCAGTCCCACTTCCTGTGACCCCTGGCCCTGACCTGACCCACTCCACTCAATTTCCCAAGATGAGTTGCAGAAGCTACAGGGTCTGTGCAGAGAAGGGAAAATTAACGAGCTGCTCCCCAACAATTGGCAGTTTCCAGGCACCAGCTGGCCTGGAGTATGTACTCGGCACCCTCAGAGCAAGACAATTAAGTGGAGCTTAGGTTGGGGTGCAGAGATGTCCACAGATCAGACAGAAATCTTCCTAAGATGTTTTTCCAAGGAATCAGTGCCTACGAACAAGTTTCCAGGGAACTACAGTCTTTATTCATCCTTATTAGTATCTGATATATTAATACACATAACATATATGTTATATACATACTCATTTAATTATTTAGCGCTCACTGTGTGCCAGGATCCTTGTTGAATCCTCACCATCTCTCTGCAAGGTAGACACAATTACCCCCATTTTACAGATGAGGAAACTGACTCCCAGCAAGGTTAGGAGACGTCTGCCAAGTCACACAGGAGAGTCAGGATTTGAACCCAGGACTGTCTAACTCTAAGCTTCTGCGTTTTGCATAGAACAGACCTCCTTCGTGGTCTCTGATTGATCATATGTAGCATTGTATGAGGCACCAAGACTGAGCCAGGGGCAAGAGAAGACCCAGTGTGTGCTGTGGACCTATGTGGTGCTCCACAGCAGACACAGAGAAGAATAAGAGCACGAGACCCCTTCCCTGTTCTGAGAAGTATCATTTTAAAGATATATGCTGTGCAATATGTGAGCCCAAGGTCTGGCCAGCTTGATTGGTTCTGAAGGTAGGGTAGGGCTTCACTTAGGAAATAAACCTTGTGCTGGGTTTTGAAGGTTGAATAGGAGTCTGCCTGGTGGAGATGAGTCAAAGGGCATTCCAGGTGGAGAATTCAGCATGGACATGACAGTGCTTTGCGTGCTAGGGAAGTGACGGGAGTTCAGTCTGATGGGATGTTTGATAAGATCATTGGGGTTGTGGGGCTTAGAGGGTTGGACTAGGCAGCTCTTGTGCGGGAGACCCGGGCACCAGCCAGGAAGAGACACAGGAGATGGGAGCGGGACCCTGCCACTGCCAACATGATCCTACAGCAGGAAGGGCCTGCTCAACACCACGCAGCCGGGGCCCTGGGCCTGGCCGGGTGTCCCCCAGCCCTCCACTGTTCTCCTGTTTCCTGTGCCCCACGGTGGTGGGGTGGAGGGAGCTGGTGGATTGCTTGGCCATTGAGCCTCCTCTTCCTGCTGCCCTCCAGGAACTTTACATCCACCTGTCCAGCACCACCCCTCATTGGGCCGTTACTGACTCACTCTGTGACCTGAGGCAAATCACCTCTCTCTGGGCCTGGGTTCCCCAAAAGTCAAAGAAGGCACTAAACCAGTGGTCGTCCTTATACCTCTGCGTCCTAGAGTTCCCTGAGAGAATGAGTGGTAAATCTCCACCTCTTGGGAGTTTCCCAGCGGATGGGGATCAGGGCAGGGGTGCAGGGACTTCCCGTGACAAGGGGCACATTCAGGGACACAACCGACCCCAGCACAGCTGGCCGGGCAGGAAGTTTATCTTCCAGTCTCTCTGCTTTCCCATCCCACTCCCATCCCAGGCCCCATCTGATTCCTTGTCACTTAATTTCCCCTGAAATGTCACCCGGTCCCTGTCATCCCACCCCAAGCTGGGAAAGAAATACAGTTCAAATGAGGGACTTTCAGGCGCCCTAACACACCCAAGAGGCCCTGGCAGCCCCAAGTCCCCCTCCTCAATGCCACCCAGCCCACTGGCAGCTCCCAAACAGGCTCTTATTAAAATACCCTGTTCCCTGCCCCTTGGAGTGAGGTGTCAAGGACCTAAACTAGGGAGTCAGAAGGAAGGGTCCTGGCTCAGCTTGACAACCTATGTGCTGTGTGACCTGGGTAAGTCCCTTGCCCTCTCTGAGCCTCTTTTTCTTCATCTGTTAAATGAGATATGGGTTGGAAAGGTGAATGATTCATAGCCCATGTGTGTATGAGACTCTCCGGGGCCCCCAATGCCATGTCTGATGCTGTTGGTCTGAGAATGGGACCAGCCATCCTGTGCTTTGGGTACCACTGGCGTAGGAGATCCCTGAGGGCCAAGTTCAGGTCCAACATTTGTAAACTCTGCATTAGATCCAGATTCTCTGCGCTTCTCCATTTAACCCCTCGGACCCTAATGACCAGGACCACAGAGCAAGACAGCGTCCACTCCATCAGTCCCCACTATACTTAGGATGTCCAGGCCAGGTTTAGGCAGAAAGCCATCTTTTCCCTTCTCTTTCACTCTCAGGATGGCTGTCCCCAAGCTCATCTGTCCTTGTGGGTGGTGAGATAAAGGGCTAAAGATAACTGGGCACTGGGGATGGAGGACAAGGACCATGTACAGGAGGCAGAGGGGAGGGAGCCTGCAGAGTCAGGCCTGGGCTTCAAATCCCAGCCCCTTGGCCGGGCACAGTGGCTCACACCTATAATCCCAACTCTTTGGGAGGCCAAGGCAGGAGGATCGCATGAGTCCCAGAGTTCCAGACCAGCCTGGGCAACATAGTGAGACCCCATCTCTACACAAAATTTAAAAACTAGACAGGCGTGATGGCATGCACCTATAATCCCAGCTACTCAGGAGGCTGAGGTAGGAGGATCACCTGAGCCTTGGAGGTCGAGGCTGCAGTAAGCCATGATGACACCGCAAAACTCCACCCTAGGCAACAGAGCAAGACCTTGTCTCAAAAAAATGAAATAAAAACCCCAGCCACAACCCTGCTTAGCTGTGTGGCCGGGGGCAAGTCAGTTCACTTCTCTGAGCCCCCAGACATTTGTTGTGAAATGAAGGCGCCACACCTATCTCTCCAGATACTAGGAGGATGAAACTGTAGTGAATTTAGGCCCCACCAGTCTTACCCCACTTGTCCTGCCTGATCAGGGAGGGAAGGGGAGCTTCAAGGGGGGCAGTGAAGCTGCGGCCCTGCCCACAGGGCCTGAACTGCTGGAGGCTGGCACACCTTGGGCCCACCTGGGGATTTTCCACAAGGCTTCCACTCCAAGTGGGCAGCAATGATGTCAGTGAAATCATGGAATACATTTTGTAAGAAAATTAATAAGGAACGGATGAAGATGGAAATTATGAGCCCTTGGAAGCCACAGCAGGAGGGGTGTGGTACTCGGAGATGCCAGAACCACCCGGTTGAGTTGGGGGGACCCTCAGAATGAAGGAAATTGAGGGCGGGGACCGTGGAGAGTGAGACGTTCGTTGCCTGTGAAGGCAGGAGGGAGGGGACTTCAGGGCAGCCAGAGGGAGAGGGACGTGGCCCCACAGCCAGAAGGGCCATTCATGTCGAACTGGGTCCTGGCCTCAGCCTGTCTGAGCCTCAGCATCCTCATCTGTAAAATGGGCATAGTAACAGCTATGGGGATGGAAGAAGTTGGAGCAAGCCTGGTTAGACAGGCCTCCATAAACAGCAGCTGGCATCGCTCTTCATCGTGGGTGGGAGTTGAGCATTGCCGTCTTCAAACCATCTGAGGCTGTGCAAGCACCCGGTACCTGGCAGGAGTTTGATGAGTGTTGGTAGAATGGCCAGACTGACAGCTTGGTGGATGGACTAACGGACAGGTAAAGGGACGAGTGAATGACTAGAAACCACCCTCACTGGCCACGGGAGCCTAAATCTGTCATGTATTTTTCTTCTCTCACTCACGAGCCCCCAGCTGGCTGCTGACATCTAGTACCCTTTTAATTGATGATCCGTAATTTATTATAATTTGGCATATTATATACTTGCGTTATACTTCAATATCGTACTCTGTTATAATTCTGTAAAGTCTAGCACCTACCTAGTACTTTTCTGTTTACAACGCATATCTAGACCCTTCAACTTGCCAGTCAGGCAGGTTCTCTTGTTTTCAGGTGAGGAAACCCAAGCTCAGAGAGGTTCAGTAACTTGTTACAGGTCACACAGCTCCTGAGTGGCAGGACCAGAATTCACACCCTGGGTGTTTTGTCTTCCTGGGGCACTGCCAGCAGGGTTGGGGTGTTTCTGATGGTCTGGAGCGTGACTTGAAAGTGTAGAGTAGGGTGAGGGGGCCACTAGGGGTGGGATCAAGAAGAATGGGGTGAAGTTGGGCATCTGAGATCAGAGGCTGAGGGTAGGGAAAGCTCAAGGCCTTATCTGGGGTACAGTCCAGCTCCTTGTGGGAGCACAAAGGGCCTGTGCCACAGGAGGTTGACCTCGAGATGGGCAGCTGAGGTGGGTGCTGGCAGAGGCTGTGGAGGGGCTATCTGGGAGGTAGGGTCAGCAGTAGGCACCACAAGGCATTGGAAGATGGGTGGGCATGCCCAGATTTTCCTGAATGAAGTGTCCTGGATGAAGCATCACTGTCCACCAGCCGTGTGACCACAGCAAGTGACTTCACTCTCTGAACCCTGGTTTTCTCCTCTGCGAAATGGGGGCTACAATGAGAGAAGTGAGGGAGACTTCACAGTCCTTTGCCCAGAGCACTGGGCATCCCGGCTGGCCTTCCTCTCAGTTCCCAGTATTCTATTTCATCCCTCCTGAAATATGCCCTCTCCCCCCCACCCAAAGACCACACCCCTGTATCTGAGGCTCGGAAATGATAGTCACGTGGCTGGGCACGGTGACTCACACCTGTAATCCCAGCGCTTTGGGAGGCTTAGGTGAGCAGATCACTTGAGGTCAGGAGTTCAAGACCAGCCTGGCCAACATGGTGAAACCCTCGCTACTGAAAATACAAAAATTAGTATGGCATGGTGGCGAGCACCTGTAATCCCAGCTACTCAGGAGGCTGAGGCAGGAGAATCACTTGAACCTGGGAGGCAGAGGTTGCAGTGAGCCAAGATT